>NC_083585.1:70105668-70130668 GCF_027579695.1 Neoarius graeffei
CTAAAGTTAGCAAGTCAACCATAGTCCTCAGCCATAAAAGCATTACTGTAAGAGTCCAGAGCATCTTCCAGGTGTGACTTTTAACTGTCCTCATGGGGCCGTCCTCCACAGGAGCGATGTGATGAGACTCCAACCAGACACAGGGCACCAGAAAACACAGGTTGTCTCCCCATGGGGAGAAAACACAGGTTGTTAGGAATGCCAAATGTCACCTGAAAAACAGAGGCTCCAACTCTCCTGCCATGGGCGGGAGATCTCCCGCTTTAGGGAACATTTAGAAAATCCTCCCGACTTCCCACTGACAACATAACAATCTCCCACCCGCCCTTACTACACATGATTAGTTAAAAATATATATAACTTGATCATGGCTGTAGCCAGCTCTGAGGCCCCCGCGGTCCGGACCTCGGTCATTTTTAAGAGCTGAAAATACATTTGTACGCTAAATATTCAACGGGATAAAAAAATAAAGAATAACATTAAAATGTCTCCATAAAAAGTGCATTGTTAATTATGTTAAAAGTTGATTCTGTCTTCTGTGTCTGTTTCGTGCGCGTGGCTCTGAGACCAAGAACACAAAAGCGAATGAGCGCGCGACTCAGGGGAGGAACGCAGTGCAGGAGACATGTTTTTTCATGGTAACCATCAGCGCACTTTCATCAAGCTGTTAAATTTACATTTTCGAAGCAGCGCAGTTTTGTCCTCATTGCTTGGGCCAGATCAAACCATTAAACAAGCTTAAATTATTCTTACTCTTGCCACATACATGATTTTTTTTTTCAAAACTGATGATATTCAGTTCAAACACCATTAAAAGTAATTTCAGGAATAGATCTCTTGTGTGGCGTGTAATTCACCCTCTCATTTAAACATAGCGAACATTTTTCGGTGCGCGCTTTGCGCATCACGGACCTCGGTGATTTTAAAATGCTGCTCCGGCCCTGAACTTGATCCGTTTATGTTGACAAAAATTGATAGTTGACTTTCCGCTTTTTGTGTGTCTGACATTGTATGGGTGGACTTGAGTGTGTACCCTGCGGTATATGCCGATTCCCCGGTCGGTACACCGATCGGCATAACGGGGGGATTGGAGTGAATGCCAGAGGCCTGCGAGCGCAGATCAAGCGTGCATATGAATCGAGCGGAATTCGGTACACCGCGGGGTCACACTGAGCCACACAATGTCTTAGCAGTTACCGATAAAGCATACAGATGGCGCTATTAATGATACTCGCGAGAGAACGAGAAAACCCGCGACACTCAACCTTTTTGCGTCTGCATTTCGTCTGCATTTATCGCCTGCTCGTCTTTAACTTTATGTTCTCTTGAATGAGATAATGAAACGAAGTTCCATTGGTGGAAATGGCTAAAGCCAAACTATGAAGAAAAAATATCAGAAAATCACCAAGGTAAAGTTGGGATCGCCCATCGCGAGGGTCACCAGGGATGAATGGCGGACTATTTTGGACAGCAGTAAGACGACCCTATATCTGACAGGGTTAGATCACCAGACCAGATGTTAGATTCTAACCAACTTGTCTGACTTTTTTGTCTGACTTTTACTAACTTAGACTTAGAATATTATTAGAAGAATATTAGCATCAGAGGGTCGACCATTGGCAATTTATAATAGTCATTATTGACATTAACATTGACTTTAGGCATATTAAAGTTTGGTCTATAGTCACTGGATTTATCTAGATCTGTTACTATTAATAACATTTAATTGACACGAAATGTGGTGAATCATCATTATATTATATACACACACACACACACACATTATATATATATATATATATATATATATATATATATATATATATATATATATACACACACATACATACACACCATTTATATATACACACACACATTATATATATATATATATATATATATATATATATATATATATATATATATATATATATATATATATAAAACTCACCTTCGCGCCTACAGCGCTCAAACTTGTCTCCCTCCGAGCTACTCGCAGAGAGGGAGAATCTCCCTCTTTGCAATTTCCCAAGTTGGAGCCTCTGGAATAAGTAGGAACAGTATACATATTGCACCAAGTACAAGCAGGGACTCCGGCAACTAACTATGACAGCATAACTAAAAGGGGAGAGCCAGAAGGTAACACAGGCATGAGGGGCCCCGGGACATAAAGCAGCAGCCACTACACCGTCAACAAACTTGAGTGAGCAAGCGAGTGGGGACTGACAGCATCCATACATCCCAGTTTACCAAAACACTCTGTCTGAGGATCCTCCAGATCTACACCTTTACCTCATAAACACCATTAACACAAGGCTTGACTAAACAGATCTGTTTTCAGCCGAGACTTAAACACTGACACTGTTACAAAGGGCTGAACTGTGCCAGAGTACCTATTCTATTAATATTATTATTAGCCAATCAGAGAGCGCCTCCTCCCGCGCAGGCATGTGAAGGATGCCTGCCACTTTAATATTCCAGAAAAAGTTCGGGGTGAGGTCGCCATTTTAGACTGATGAGTCAGCAGTGTTTCTAGGTTTACTTAGTGCTTTGATTTATGCCATTGGTTTCTTGTGTGCATTCAGAAATGTAAGTACACTTACTTATTTGCTATTTATAAGACAGATATTATGATTAAACATGGCTTCATATAATTCGCAGAGGTAAATTTCTACCGCGGAATTTAGCGCGAGTTAACCGTGAGGTTATAGTCTTTAATGTTTTATCTAACGTCTTGATATTGTGTATATTCATGCTTATGCTGTTGATATATGTGTAAAACGGACTTTCGTAGTAATTATTTGGTAGATTATGGGGGGAACAGTACCGTTTTGACACTGTGTTTATAACTTGTAGTAGAGCATTTTGTGTTTAGCTCACTGTAGGTCAGGCTATTCATATTTCTCTGTAAAGCTATGGATGCTAATTTCTTATGTCATTATGCTTAGGAGTAATTGTTTTCCTCTATGTCATTTCTGTTTCCCTTTCAGAACAACCACACACACACACAAACTAATTAATATGTCATTATTAAGTTCTTATTAATAAATCTGTGGGTGGTAAAAGAGAGCAACTGGACTTGCTTGAAGATTCTTGAAGACGTTTCACCTCTCATCCGAAAGGCTTCTTCAGTTCTGTCTGACTGGTAGGGAGTATCAGGTATTTATCCTCTCATGGATGAAAAGCTCATCTAAGGTGTCACTGACTATGTTTACATGCACATCCAAATCAAGCTGCTGTCGGTAATCGAGCTGAAGGTCCCAGCAGGGTGCCAGAGAAATCCAATCCTACATGCACACAATGAAATCGGGCTATTGTGTGAGGTGCATTGTGCACCCGAGCCACAGGTGGCGCTACATGCCCCATCGTGTTGGTACACTTCCGGTTGTCGTCATGAAGAAGAGCTATTCAAGAGTGTAAACAAAGTTATCAGTTCCGTGTTCTCCATTGCGCGTTTTTCTCCCGTCCATGAATTTTAATATATTCAACTCCTTAAGCTGAATGAGCATGAACTCTGTCTCCTCATTGCTCCAGAAGTGCACGTTTCTGCTTGCCTGTGGCAGTGGGGGCGTGGTCAAGCGCCGGTCTGTGACAGGAGGGCGGAGCCAGGGAAGGTGAGTGGCAGAACGACGGTACACCTGACGGTAATTAACCTGTGTTTGTGTGTCTTCCCAGTAACCGTGCCCTATTTAAGGAGGCAGAGGGGAGAGCTCATCCCGGGACTAGAACACAGCGCGTGTGTGTGTGTGTGTGTGTGTGTGTGTGTGTGTGTGTGTCTGTGTATGCTTCTCTCAAGAATAAAAGTAGGCTGTTAAACTGAAAAGTCTGACAATAAAAAGCCTATTAGTACCAGAAGCTTTGTCCTGCCGTCCTCTGTGCTCCACCCACACTTCAGAGAGCTCTACATCCACATTTTCTCTTCTTCGTTTGTTCCTCCTGACCTCTTCTGCTGCTCGCTACTACTGTTGTCATGCCGACCGAGGCTGTTGTGTTTCCCGCTTGTGGTCTCGTCACTCGTCACTTCCGGAAGTAGCTCGACAACTAGCTCGATAGGGTATACATGCACAAAGTAGCTCGGCAGAAATCGCATAAACTAGGTCATGTAGCTCGAGTCCGAGAAATCAAGTTCGGTTCAATTTCAGCCAAATTAAGGTGTATACATGGCATTTTGAACTTCGATTTCAGTCGAGCAACGGCAGAAATTCGATTCTCTCTATGTGCATGTAAACGTAGTGAGTGAGTCATCCTGTTGGTGTGGGTCACTGGGGGCTGAATGTGAATGGCCTCGAGAGTCGTTAGGGTGATCAATGGATTGCCCGTTAAGGTGATCAATGGAATGCTGATTCTCTCTGTCCTCCTGTGAGCCACTGAAAACAGCTGGGTTTTGGTGTGCATTCAGTTGTCTGGGAAGTGTGCCAAGGACTGCATTGTAGGTGGCTGATAATTTATGTCTTAGACCCCCACCTCTGTTCAGTGATGGCCATTCCAGGTTGACAAAAATGGCTTCTTTAACTCCTCGCTCATACCAACGATCCTTTCTGGCTAAAATGTGTACGTTGCAATCCTGAAATGAGTGTCCTTTGTTGTTAAGATGAAGGTAGACAGCAGAGTCCTGGCCTGAGGAACTGGCTCTCCTGTGTTGAGCCATACGCCTGTGAAGCGGTTGTTTGGTTTCACCAATATACGAGTCCGTGCATTGCTCACTGCACTGAATTGCATACACCATGTTGTCCTGTTTGTGTCTGGGTATTCTGTCCTTAGGGTGGACCAGTTTCTGCTTCAGGGTGTTACTGGATCTGAAACGTACCGGAATGTTGTGTTTGTAGAAGATCCTCCTGAGTTTCTCAGGTAGACCAGAAATGTAGGGAATGACAATGTTCAAACAGGACATCGTAGTGTATGCAATTCAGTGCAGTGAGGAATGCACAGACTCATATATTGGTGAAACAAAGCAACCGCTTCACAGGCACATGGCTCAACACAGGAGAGCCAGTTCCATCCATGAGAGGATAAATACCTGATACTCCCTACCAGTCAGACAGAACTGAAGAAGCCTTTCAGATGAGAGGTGAAATGTCTTCAAGAATCTTCAAGCAAGTCCAGTTGCTCTCTTTTACCACCCACAGATACTATGACCTGGATGACTGAGAATCTTCACAGACATGTTTCCACGCACTTTGGAATGAGAACCCTTCAACTGGTGCGGGAGTATGAGAGGACTTCCAGAAACCTGGCAGACTACAGGAACCACCTGCATTTCAACCTGAGATGCCGACAATCCAACATTATCCCCACTAGCCTACGCCTGCATTCAACGGTCAAAGGACACAGAGCTGAAATAATCCTACCGAAAGCCCAGAAGCAGCTTCTCAATGAGAGAGTGAGACAAGTACATTTCACCATCGATGCTCTCCAGAACAAGACTGAACTGATGTTTGAAGAGTTGGCAGTACTTCTTCCCAGTGAAGTTTTGGAACGAGTCTCTGATTTCGTGGAGAAGGCACAGATTTCACAACATACCAAAGGCAAGGAACGACAGATACGCAAATTCCAAACATTGCTGTCTAAAACCACCTCCTCCAGGAAGACAGAAGTGCTGACTTGGAGGAAGAAATCTGACCAGGCTACACAACCAGACATAGAAGAGAAACGGGTGAAGAACTTATCTGACAGGGTACTCACCCAACCAGAGAAAGATGTTTTATCCAAGGGACTTAACTTTGCAGTTTCACCAGAGTGGATACCAGTGGTAGATCTCATCACAGCCACAGAGTCAGCCATCAGAAACAACAATCTGACCAACACAGAGGCAGAACAACTTAGACTGAAGGTATCAGCTGCTCTGTCCGGTGCAAAAGCACCCCCCTCCAACCTCACCAGCCAAGAAAGGAGGGCTCTTACATTGCTTCAAAGAGACCGGGACATCACCATCCTTCCTGCTGACAAAGGGAGATGCACAGTGGTGCTAAACACAGCAGACTACCACTCAAAGATGACCAGTCTCCTCAGCGACACAACCACCTATGAAACCTTAAGGCGGGACCCCACCAGTTGTTACAAAAAGAAAGTTGTTAGCTACCTGCAACAACTAGAAAAGGACCAAGCCATCAACCGATCTCTGTACTACAGATTGTACCCTGGGGAAGCTGTTCCTCTCATATACGGACTCCCCAAGATTCACAAGGAAGGAGCTCCACTCAGACCTATCATCAGCAGTATAAACTCTGTCACCTATAACATTGCCAAACACCTAGCCACCATCCTGGCTCCTCTTGTTGGGAATACGCTACATCATGTCAAAAACTCCCAAGATTTTGCTACTAAAGTTGCAGACCTCAAACTAGACTTAGATGAAACCATGGTTTCTTACGATGTCACTTCTCTTTTCACCTGCATTCCCACCACAGAAGCAGTTGAATCTGTTAGAAAATGACTCCTTCAAGACAACACCTTACTGGATAGAACGAACCTCACCACGGACCAGATTTGCACCCTGCTTGACCTCTGCCTGACTACCACTTATTTCCAGTTTAATGAAAGTTTCTACAGACAGAAGCATGGATGTGCCATGGGCTCACCGGTGTCCCCTATTGTGGCCAATCTTTACATGGAGGAAGTGGAACATAATGCTTTGACCACTTTTTCAGGAGTTGCTCCCAGCCACTGCTTCAGATATGTGGATGACACCTGGGTTAAAATCAAAGCCCATGAAGTGGAAGCCTTCTCTAAACACATCAATGCAGTGGATATCAACATCAATTTCACTCAGGAGGACGTAAGTGGGAATAATCTAGCCTTCTTGGATTGTGATGTACACATTAGACAAGACAGAAGCCTTAGCATCGAGGTCTACCGGAAACCCACACACACGGACCAGTACCTACTCTTCGACTCTCACCACCCACTGGAACACAAATTGGGGGTCATTAGGACCTTGCAACACAGGGCTCAGAACATCCCTACAATGGTAGAGGGAAAAGAGAAGGAGCAGAATCACATCAGGAAAGCACTTCAGAACTGTGGGTATCCCAACTGGTCTTTCTTCAAGAGCAGAAAAAGGAACATAACGGACAAGGAGGATAACAGGAACAAATGCAAGAACATTGTCATTCCCTACATTTCTGGTCTATCTGAGAAACTCAGGAGGATCTTCTACAAGCACAACATTCCGGTACGTTTCAGACCCAGTAACACCCTGAAGCAGAAACTGGTCCACCCTAAGGACAGAATACCCAGACACAAACAGGACAATGTGGTGTATGCAATTCAGTGCAGTGAGCAATGCACGGACTCGTATATTGGTGAAACCAAACAACCGCTTCACAGGCATATGGCTCAACACAGGAGAGCCAGTTCCTCAGGCCAGGACTCTGCTGTCTACCTTCATCTTAACAACAAAGGACACTCATTTCAGGATTGCAACGTACGCATTTTAGCCAGAGAGGATCATTGGTATGAGCGAGGAGTTAAAGAAGCCCTTTTTGTTAACCTGGAACGGCCATCACTGAACAGAGGTGGGGGTCTAAGACATAAATTATCAGCCACCTACAATGCAGTCCTTGGCACACTTCCCAGACAACTGAATGCACACTAAAACCCAGCTGTTTTCAGTGACTCACAGGAGGACAGAGAGAATCAGCATTCCATTGATCACCTTAACGGGCAATCCATTGATCACCCTAACGACTCTCGAGGCCATTCACATTCAGCCCCCAGTGACCCACACCAACAGGATGACTCAACGACACCTTAGATGAGCTTTTCATCCATGAGAGGATAAATACCTGATACTCCCTACCAGTCAGACAGAACTGAAGAAGCCTTTCGGATGAGAGGTGAAACGTCTTCAAGAATCTTCAAGCAAGTCCAGTTGCTCTCTTTTAACACCCACAGTTACTATGACCTGGATGACTGAGAATCTTCACAGACATTATTAATAAATCCCCAAGAACCTTATCTTCCACATCTTCAATTGTGCATTCTTACCGATGCCCCTCAGTGGCCACAACTTTCCACAAAGAACATATCATTCACCAAAACAGAGACTCTGTCTGATTCCTGAACACTACTTGGAAGGCTGTTCTATAACTGTGGGGCTTTGTAAGAAAAGGCTCCGCCCCCTGATGTAGCCTTCACTATACGAGGTACCAGCAGATAGCCTGCACCTTTTGATCTAAGTAGGCGTGGCGGGTCATAGAGGAGCAGAAGTTCACTCAGGTACTGTGGTGCAAGACCATTCAGTGCTTTAAAGGTCAATAGTAGTATTATTGCATATTGGGAACACCCCACAGGATGGCCATTTTGGAGATGTTCAGACCCAGTCATCTCACCATCACAATCTGTCAGAGTCCCTCAGATCTTTACACTCGCCCATTTTTCCTGCTTCCAACACATCAACTTCAAGAACTGACTGTTCTCTTGCTGCCTAATAAACCCCACCCCTAATAAACCCCACCCCAATAAACCCCACCCCTCAACAGGTTCCACTGGAATGAGATAATTAACATTTTTCACTTCACCTGTCAGTGGGTTTAATGTTATGGCTGATCAGTGTGTATGTGAAAGTTAAGTGTAATAAAGTCTGTGCTGACTTCAGATCTCTATCATTTGCTTTCCTGGGACTTGAAACAGATCCAAGTCGATGATGAACAGTTTTTGTATAAATTGCTTCTGGGATGTTTTTGAAATTTGAGCCATTTCTTTCCACCATAAATTGCGTTTATAGACATGGTAGCAATGAGAATAAGATCACATGACTGAAAGGGAACAACAGGGTGAAGGCTTTCCTGTTCCACCACTGAGGAGCCTGTAGTGCTGTGTTCCATCTCACAGCTGAGACTCAGGTGTTCATCAGCGTCCTGGGAATCACTAGCTGCAAATACGGGTCATACTGGAGAAAAATCAATCAATAAACCAAACAGACCAAAAACTTGCCGTGTTCCAGATGCAGCAGTTGTTACTCTTATTTATTTATTTATTTATTTATTTTTTATTTTGCTGACACTTTTTACAAAGTTACAGGATACACCTGCATTTTTTAGAGATATCATCGTAATTAGTAGATGAACTGATTCAGTTTTGAAGTTAATCCAAACAGGATCAAGGTCACAGATCTGAAATAGTTTTTCTTCGATAGCTTCCTTCCCTTAATTGCGATGATTTGTTGTAAAAATATAGCTGCAAGCAGAGATGAAGGGGCCGAGCAAAGGGAATAGCTGTGCAGAGTCGCCATAGCAACTTGATCTGATCATGTTAAAAGTGTAGCTGTAAGCACTGATTGCAAGTTTTATATCAATTGACCAAGATTGGTTGTCACTGAGATACAGTATGACCTCACACCCTGTTTGGTGCATTAGCCGGTGAACCAAATGGACTGTAACAGTGAACACTTTTGAAAATTAAAAATCCATCTGATAACTTTTGTGAGAGAAGTGACTGTACTGTTTGGATAAGATGCTCTCAGGGAATCTGTAAAACCTGTTCAGTGTAGAGCTTGGTGCAGAGACAGGAGCATCAGTGATGTTTTGTTGGATCATTTCAGCTGCACTCACAAAAACAAGACGTCAAAACCACATTCAAAGTCAGAAAGTGAGACAAAAGTGTGACGGGATGAGCATCGTGTTTCCAGGTGTGTTCTCCTGCTGCTTTACATCACCAAACTGAGCCTCATGCTGCACAGCGAGAGGCTTAACAGGAAGTGGCCCAGATCCGGCTTCACTGATCTCCATTCAAATCCTGTGGATTGGCTCTGCCTACTCCATTTACTGTCTCTGTTCTTGTTGCAGTTCCCATGTTTGACCACTAGATGGAATAATAACTGGATGAGCACAACAACTAAAGATCTCATCTCATCTCATTATCTGTAGCCGCTTTATCCTGTTCTACAGGGTCGCAGGCGAGCTGGAGCCTATCCCAGCTGACTACGGGCGAAAGGCAGGGTTCACCCTGGACAAGTCACCAGGTCATCACAGGGCTGACACAGACACAGACAACCATTCACACTCACATTCACACCTACGCTCAATTTAGAGTCACCAGTTAACCTAACCTGCATGTCTTTGGACTGTGGGGGAAACCGGAGCACCCGGAGGAAACCCACGCGGACATGGGGAGAACATGCAAACTCCGCACAGAAAGGCCCTCGCCGGCCACGGGGCTCGAACCCGGACCTTCTTGCTGTGAGGCGACAGCGCTAACCACTACACCACCGTGCCGCCCACAACTAAAGATCAACAACAATTTCTAAATCGTTGATGACTCAAAAGAAATAATTAGGATTTCAACACAATTTAAAATGTATAGAGTTGTGAATGAGGTCTGTGTGACAGCTGACGTATTTAGTGTGAATGTGTCTTATTCTCTGTCTTACTGTGCGTCTCTCTCACCTGTCTCTCTCCCCTCTCTCTCTTGTCTGTCTCTCTCCTCTTTATCGCTCTCGTCTCTCTCTCCTGTCTCTCTCTCTCCTCTCCCTGTCTCTCTCCCCTCTCTCTCTTGTCTCTCATGCTCTCCTGTCTCTCTCTCTTATCTTTCTCCTCTTTATCACTCTTCTCTCTCTCCTGTCTCTCTCTCCTGTCTCTCTCTCTATGTCTTCTGTCTCTCTCTTATCTCTCCTCCTCTCTCTCTCCTGTCTCTCTCTCCTCTTTATCACTCTTCTCTCTCTCTCCTGTCTCTCTCTCTTATCTTTCTCCTCTTTGTCACTCTTCTCTCTCTCTCCTGTCTCTCTCTCTTATCTTTCTCCTCTTTATCACTCTTCTCTCTCTCCTGTCTCTCTCTCTTATCTCTCGCTTATGTCTCTCTCTCTCTCTCTCTCTCTCTCTCCTGTCTCTCTCTCAGGTTATGGTATTGGTTTACCTCATCATTCCCCGTTGACCCATAACTTTTCGGAGGTTGTGAACGGTTATAAGTCAGACGGTTTTATGGATCTGCTGCATGATAAATGGTATCGGGCCACGCCCTGCGGAAAACGAAGCTTTGCCATCACCGAGGTAACGACATTGCTGTGCTTTCTCAGACCATGTTTTTGTCCTCACTGTCTGAGAATCAGATTGTTTGTGTACTTACGGTATTTGTGTTTGATGGAGACAAGGAGAAGATACATTACTATCATTACATACATTATTACTGTATGACTCTTGTCTTGGCTATTGTTATAACCAGGAAGAAAGAGAGAGAGAGAGAGAGAGAGAGTGTGTGTGTGTGTGTGTGTGTGTGTGTGTGTGTGTGTGTGTGTGAGATTCACCCCAGAGTACGAGTTTGTCCTTCGTGAAGTTCATTAGTCTGTCCTGCCCATCTCTCGCCGAGTTACTTTAATTCCTGGGTGCTCTGTGTGTGTGTGTGTGTGTGTGTGTGTGTGTGTGTGTGTGTGTGTGTGTGTGTGTGTGTGTGTGAGACCGAGTCTAGCCACTGCAGCCGCCAGTGTCCTTGATTTGAATGCATGAGGAATTAAATTCCGTGGAGACGGCTGCCCTGTGGTGCCTGGAGGTGTGTGACATCACTGCCGTTCTCACAAACGACAGTTAGGAATGTGATCATTTTTATTTGACATTGAACCAAACCTTGGTGTGTTCTCCTCTTCAGAGCGACTCTTTAGGCAGGTGAGAACACTCTCACTCCACTTCCAACAGTGAGAAAGTGATCTGACTCTGAATCAACTCACTCGAGGAAGTGAATCAAACAAAAGGACAGAGCTGCAGAAACACCACGTGTAATGAAGGTCTGAGAAAATAAATGCTGCATGTGATGCACAACATTTTTAAAACTAGTTATTTATATAATTCACTAATCATCACGTTTTCCATGCCTGGGTGATTTTTGGGATTTCTATGATGATGTATTTGGGCCATTGCAGATTATTTAAATATATACACAGCTGAGGGACGGGGTAATATTCCAAGTACAACGAGTTGGAAATTCCTGGTAAATTGTCACAAATTTACAAGAAAAAACTAATTTAAAAATATTTTTCTCAGTGAACCAGATCACTTCACTTTGCAATGTTGAATCAGTGTTCTCACTCCACAGATACCACGCACTGAGCCGAGAGTTAAAGGAAATGCTGTCTTTCCACCTCGATATAAAATATAAAAGAATAAAGTGCTGAGATTCTCAACTCTGTTTCCCAGAATGCACTGCAGCTAGGAAGCATGTGATTGCACTCTCAAAGAATATCTGAGGGGTTTTTTCCCTTGTAAATTTGTGATTAATTAATCTTGGAATTTCTGATTTTTTTTCGCATAAATTTACAACTTGAATCTCAGAAACGCTGAGGGATTTTTCTCAGAATATTACCGCCTCCGTCAGCTCCTTTTTTCAAATACATACAAGTATTTTCAGGCAAAACAAACCTCGCCCAGCAGCACTTATTTTATACCGATATGTTGATAATGATAATATTTCTCAATCATCAGCTGTCAGGTTATAGTCTTATAAAAATCCATGACCTTGAGTTTGACATTTCAAAGTCATTCAAGGTCATAGGTCATGGCGGCAACTGAAAGCCCATATGTGTTCTTTCATGTTGATAATGGTAAACATCTGGCTATCATTAACAATTTTAAAGTTATATCCCCTTGAAAACCCATGACCTTCAGTGTGACCTTTCAAGGTCACTCAAGGTCAAAGATCATGGTGCCAAATGAAAGCCCATATGGCACTTCCTGTAAGTTGATAGGGTAAATATCTGTCTACCATCAAACATTTTCAAGTTACAGCCCTCTGAAAATCCATGACCTTGAGTTTGACTTTCACCATCACTCAAGGTCAAAGATCATAATTCCAAATAAAAAGCCATATGGGAGTTCCTATATGCTCATAATAGTAAACATCTGTCTATCAGCAACCATTTTTGAATTATAATGGAAAATATGTTATTTTGACCAAAAGGTTGACCTTTCCAGTGACCTTGACCTTCCCCTTGACCTGATTACCCCCAAAATTTAATCAGGTAATCTACAGACCATTGCTCACCTACCCTGAAAAGTTGAAGTCAATTGGTGCAACTGTCTAGACGCTAGATTGTTAACAAACAGACACGCAAACAAGCAAACCGCACTGATTACAATCCCGTACCCTGCTGACTCCGTCACGCGTGAGGTAAAAATGGCCCTAATACTCTAATAAGAGCGTCAGTGAGGGCGACGCTCACTCCGGCCCCGTCTAGTCCAGAAGGAACGAGCTAAAGTGGGCCACCTTGCGCAGTTCTACTCTCAACCAGTCCAGCTCAAATATTTGTCAGAAAGAATCCAAAATAGCGAGGAATTGACCGAGAAGAAGTGATTTGTGTGGAAACTGCTTGTTAGGTATTGATTAATTTCTCCATATCTTCATTATTAATTGCAATCATGCAAATTTGGGTAGAAGCTATATGCAGCCCAGGCAGACCTACCTTCCTGTCAAAAAAAAAAAAAAAACGGTGAAGAATTGAGAGAGAAGGAGTGATTTTTGTGAAATGTGGACAATGCCAGACGGACGACATACAACACATGATGGCATTAAACTCATCACCTGTCGGCCGGATGAGCTAATAATCGACATTTTTTTATTACTGTATTTTTGACCAATAGATGAAAAGCTTCATGAGGATGTCTTCAACCCGACACAGACCTCAGACAACTGTTTGTTTGTTTGTTTGTTTGTTTGTTTGTTTGTTTGTTTGTTTGTTTGTTTGGCTTTATTAATAGACTTATTTATGTATAAATGATCCACAAGAATCAGTTTCAGTCTGATTCAGATCAGACAGCTGGATTAACAGGTGTGCAGTTGATCCAAAGTAATAATAATAGTAATTACAGTCAACATAGAAAAAGGTGAAAATGACTTTTTTGAGGTTTCTTTGTGGAGAAATGTCAGGAATAAAAAGCTCTATTGGCTTTGTTGAGTAAATAAATGAATTGATACATAAGAATTGTCCTCTGTGTCTAACATCTAAATGGTTGAATCATATTTATAATAAACTTGCTGCGAGTCTGTAGATGTTTCTACCCTCACAGTGGTCCCTGGATACAGAACGTTTCTTTATTTCATTCCTCAGAGGCGTTCAGTCGGACTTATCACTCCTCTACAACTGTTTACCTTGGAGACTTTTCAGACGCTCACTAAGAATCAGGAGGAAAACACAATTTGCTCTGTTATTCCCTTCTGTCTGTGCGTTAATTAAAACAAGTCAGACTGTGATTTGGTCTGAGCCCAGCACAAATCCAGAGGAAGGATGAAACGACGGCAAGAGATTTTACAACTAAACTGTAACACTAAATTAATGTTCTGTCAAAACTGAGTCGAGATAATTACAAAGACGAATGAACGTGATGGTGTACGCCGGGGAAGTTGAGCACAGTCGAAGAGTCTCTGTATTATGTTTCCTGTCACGGTTTGTGTAAGAACAATTATGTGCATGATCTCAACAGAACTGGACAAAAGACGTGCTACTGACTGATTTATTGGTCTTAATTTTACAAACAAAGTGGAGATATCTGAGGATCACTGAGGTACATTAGTTTTAGAAATGTGTGATCAAAGCACACTGAAGAAAATTGCACCAGGTCATGTTTACATCTCACCAGTCACTGAGATTAGAATTACAGGTGCATCAATGTAACATGTTCTTCAGACCGAGGATGAGGAACGTTTGTTTGGTGCTCAGTGTACGAGGAACCTTCTTAACACTGCAGAAAATGACATGTTAAATACAGTCAAGGGAATCTCGTGTTACTGATGAGACCACATTAAACCAATATAACACGATTAAACCTCTGACTGTGTTTACATGTTTACTCACTTCAAACTTTAATCATTTCACTGCTTTTGTAGTTCATCATGTAACCATTTGAGCCCAAATTCTACCCACTGCACCTTTAACAGCAGTTAGCATTGCGACTATTAGCAGCTGCAACATCATGCAAACAAGACAATGTGGGAGATCAGGTTCACCCCATCATAAACGCTCGCTCGGTTTCACCTGGACGTAAACAGTCGCTTGGTTTCACCCAGATGTAAAGAGTCGCTCGGTTTCACCTGGACGTAAAGTCACTCAGCTTCACCCAGACATAAAAACTCGCCTGGTTTCACCCGGATGTAAAGACTCACCCGGTTTCACCCGGAGATGTAAAGAGTCGCTCGGTTTCACCCTGACATAAAGAATCGCTGGGTTTCACCCGGACATAAAGAGTCGCTCAGCTTCACCCGGACTTAAAGAGTTGCTCGCTTTCACCCAGACATAAAGACTCGCTCAGTTTCACCTGGATGTAAAGAGTCACTCGGTTTCACCCAGAGATGTAAAAAGTCACTCTGTTTCACCCAGACGTAAATAGTCGTTCGGTTTCATCCTGACATAAAGACTCGCTCGGTTTCACCCGGACATAAATACTCGCTCGGTTTCACCTGGAGATGTAAAGATCCGCTTGGTTTCACCCCGACATAAAGAATCGCTGGGTTTCACCCCGGCATAAAGAATCGCTTGGTTTCACCTGGACGTAAAGAGTCACTCGGTTTCACCCCAACGTAAAGACTCGCTCGGTTTCACCCGGACGTAAAGAGTCACTCGGTTTCACCCGGACGTAAATAGTCGTTTGGTTTCACCCGGACGTAAATAGTCGTTTGGTTTCACCCTGATGTAAAGACTCGCTCGGTTTCACCTGGACGTAAAGAGTCACTCGGTTTCACCCGGACGTAAATAGTCGTTTGGTTTCACCCTGACGTAAAGACTCGCTCGGTTTCACCTGGAGATGTAAAGATCCGCTTGGTTTCACCCTGATATAAAGAATCGCTGGGTTTCACCCCGGCATAAAGAATCGCTTGGCTTCACTCGGAGATTTAAAAAGTTGCTCGGTTTCACCTGGAGATGTAAAGATCCGCTTGGTTTCACCCTGATATAAAGAATCGCTTGGTTTCACTCGGAGATTTAAAGAGTTGCTCGGTTTCACCTGGAGATGTAAAGATCCGCTTGGTTTCACCCTGATATAAAGAATCGCTGGGTTTCACCCCGGCATAAAGAATCGCTTGGTTTCACTCGGAGATTTAAAGAGTTGCTCGGTTTCACCTGGAGATGTAAAGATCTGCTTGGTTTCACTCGGAGATTTAAAGAGTTGCTCGGTTTCACCTGGAGATGTAAAGATCCGCTTGGTTTCACCCCGACATAAAGAATCGCTTGGTTTCACCCCGGCATAAAGAATCGCTTGGTTTCACTCGGAGATTTAAAGAGTTGCTCGATTTCACCTGGACGTAAAGAGTTGCTCGGTTTCTGTTTTCTTAAATCCATCTGTGAGTCTAACAGTTAAATCAGGGGAGTGAAATCCATGACGATCTTCTTGCTCAGTTTTGAGAGAGTTTCTGTGCCACTGCATGTCTCAGATCTATCGTCAGCGAGCTTGCATTGTGTTAAAGCACAATGCCTGGAATTCTGCTCTCCAACACTTCAATCTCTAAGTCTAAAATGATCATCTGTCATCCGCACTGTCTCCGTCCCACGCCCACAGTGCCATTCTAATCCATCACCGAACTTCAGCTCAAATCTCTGCCTCCATTTCTGTTCTTTGAACTCGATGTTTATGAATTTATGTTGGGGAACTGTGTGTGTGTGTGTGTGTAGAGTCTACAGATGGGGATCCAGCACTTCTCTGGACTCTTTGTGTTGTTGTGTGTTGGTGTTGTGGGTTCGTTACTCACACTGCTGAGTGAACACACCTTCTACAGCTTCATCTTACCGCGCCTGCACAACCAACACCGACTGAAGTACTGGCTCCACACCAGCCAGGTGAGTCTTCATCATCATCTCCAACATCATCATCATCAGCAGCAGCAGCATCAACATTAAATATCTATGATCAGAAATGAGTGAGAAAGCAGAAAGGAAGATTTGGATTGAACAAAGAAACAGCAGGGGGATGTAAACAAAGTAATAAACAGGAAACAGTGGAACACAGTCAATAACTGACTGATGACAGGATGGGGCGGAGACACAACTAAGACGACAACAAAAGCACATGGAGAATAAATAACAAGTGCAAACATCACTGCTTATTATTATTATTATTATTATTATTTAAAATAAAAAGTCATGACCACCTGTTAGAAGTTTGCTAGCAAAAGGCTGTTGGGTTCCTCCAATTTTTTGGGTTTGCAATCTCACCATAATAATAATAATAATAATAATAATAATAATAATAGAGATTAAAGTATGTGCAACATCATCATCATCATCATCATCATCATCATCATCACCTTCATCATTTCAGAGAATAAGGTCCAGGTGAGTCACCATCAGCTTTGTCACTGTCTTATTACTGTATTTTTAAAATGATGGTTTTCGTTGAAGTTTAAAATCTACTAATCTTTAAAAAAAATTTCTTTAAAAAATACAGTAAAAAAAATCCAGCTAAAAATATGACCTTGAGTACACCTTAGCTTTATATATTTATTTACTGAAATTATTTCACAACATCACTTACATTCCAAATATAAATAAATAATATTTTAATATTATGAATATTGCTTTAATAAGTCATATTACATCACTTCCTGTTTTCAGTAGCACTCCCAAGTTGCAAACGACCTTGAAGCTTGTTTGTTAGAATCAGGTCATGTTGTTAAATATACAGGATGTAAATGCCAAATTTGGTGTTAGCATGAAAAAGTATTTCTGAGATATGACCTCACTTCCTGTTTGGTGTCTTTGATGTCAAATTCGTTTGGCATAAATAGTTATGAACGAATTGTCCCATGTAAAAAAAATCTGAAAACCTGAGAAAGTTCTGTGCAGGTTGGTCTCATGATGAGGTGATGAAGCAAAACAAATCTGTTTTTGAAAGTAATCCAATATGGCGGAAATGAACATCATGATGAACTTGATGAATCAACAAATGAGAGGAAAGTGGAAGTTCTACAGTATTGCCAGTTGTTACTGTAGACACATGTTTAAATGTGTCCTGTTGGTGGCGATAGAGCACTTTAATGGTGTGAAGTAAAACTGTTCTTTGTAGCTGAGACTGTCCTCGATCACTGCACCAAATTTTATCAAAAGCATCTGAAGGACAGGACGATGACAAAACCATACAGTTACAGTCGGGTTCAGCGCTTGGCTCCATAATGATAAAGTTTAATAAAAATCAATCCTAATGTAAAAAAAAAGCTTCCTGTTGTTCTTGTTGTCATGTAACTGACGTTAATCTGCTTTTATATTGTTTCATTATGAGACATTCTGTAATTTCAGGCTACATTTCTTCCAGCCTCAGATTGAACTTCATCTTCATTTTCTTTTCTCCGATATCTCATCCATGTCTACTAATCATATTACTAAAATAATCTTATTTCTGTTGCAGTTTAAATGTTTGTTTCATAAAGCAACATGAAGACTGTGAATAGAATTTGGTCAGAACAGGAAACGTGTTTTGGGAATTGTAAACACGCGCCAAAATAAAATAAAATAATTGGAATTGCTCTGAGGTCTATGGCGTTTTCTTTTACAACAGACTTCATTCCATTGTCTGGAGCGCGGTTTGCGGTTTGAGGTGAAAACAAGCCGCAGGTCGTCTGGCCTCGAACCCACAGCAGTTAAACTGTACGGCGTCAGCATCTCTGTTCCGACTGCTGTGTAATGCGCTGCTGGTTTGGGATGGAAAACGTTTTATAGACCAGTTTAAGTGAGAGATTATCTGACAGACAGCGAAAGTTAAATGTTTTGTAGAAGACATAAATACTGTACGCGGAAACTGTAGCATTGTGATTTTAATTAACAGTGAAGCTGCACTGCAGAGCCACATCTCTCTATAACGAGTTAATTACAGCGAGGTTTTAACAACTCTGCATCGTCTTTACCCCAAACCATGCAGTTCTGTACCAGACTGATGCTCATCTCAATCTGAGCTGAGAGATTAAAAAGGGGGGATAAAAGTGTTTATTTATTAAAAACACACAGAAGTTTGGATACAGCACTGAATTGTAAACAGTGTTCTCTAATATAACGACTGACTTTCTCATTGTAATTCTAAATGGACAAAAATTGTAACAGTCCATGTATTTCCAACAGGGTTGAGATCAGAACTTGTTTAAGCTTCATGTTGTGTATTTGAGGTCTCTGTCCTGTTGAAACACACAACTGGGTCCAGGGTTCTGATGGTTTGAGGTTCTGCTGAGGAATTCTGAGGTTCTTCTGAGGTTCTCCATCCACTTTGTTCAATACATCAGTTCCACTGGGAGCAAAACAGCCCCAGAGCCTGATGCTACCACCACCATGCTTCATAGCTGGTCAGTTGTTCCTCTGAACCTCTGGTCATTATGGGCAAACAACTCAGTCTTTCTCATCTGACCATCAAACTTTCCTCCAGAAGGTTTTTTCTTTGTCCTTGTGTTCAGCTGCAAAATTTACTCGAGTTGAAGGTGTGGATTTTGGAGCAGGAGCTTCTTTCTTGAGCAGCAGCCTCTCAATCCATGGTGATGTAAAACTCTCCTGACTGTAGTCAGTGTTCCAGAAGCTTCCAGTTCATGGCAGGTGGTTCCTGACCATCTGCACCAGATGGAACCTGCAATTGTTTAGAAACTGCTCAGAGAGAGAGAGAGAGAGAGAGAGTGGGGTGGGTGGGGGGGTCATGTTTCGGACATGATTTTCTGACATACAGTGGTGCTTTAAAGTTTGTGAACCCTTTAGGATTTTCTATATTTCTGCATAAATATGACCTAAAACATCATCAGATTTTCACACAAGTCCTAAAAGTAGATAAAGAGAACCCAGTTAAACAAATGAGACAAAAATATTATACTTGGTCATTTATTTATTGAGAATAATGATCCAATATTACATATCTGTGAGTGGCAAAAGTATGTGACCCTTTGCTTTCAGTATCTGGTGTGACCCCCTTGTGCAGCAATAACTGCAACTAAACGTTTGCGGTAACTGTTGATCAGTCCTGCACACCAGCTTGGAGGAATTTTAGCCCGTTCCTCCGTACAGAACAGCTTCAACTCTGGGATGTTGGTGGGTTTCCTCACATGAACTGCTCGCTTCAGGTCCTTCCACAACATTTCCATTGGATTAAGGTCAGGACTTTGACTTGGCCATTCCAAAACATTAACTTTATTCTTCTTTAACCATTCTTTGGTAAAATGACTTGTGTGCTTAGGATCATTGTTTTGCTGCATGACCCACCTTCTCTTGAGATTCAGTTCATGGACAGATATCCTGACATTTTCCTTTAGAATTCGCTGGAATAATTCAGAATTCATTGTTCCATCAATGATGGCAAGCCGTCCTGGCCCAGATGCAGCAAAACAGGCCGAAACCATGATACTACCACCACCATGTTTCACAGATGGGATAAGGTTCTTATGCTGGAATGCAGCGTTTTCCAAGGAGGGTGCCTTGCATGGGACTTTATGTCCATTTGTACCCTTCCTTTTGGCCTGCTTCTTTTTATTTTTTCTTTCCTTGTGACTTTCAAAGACAATCCAAAATTGTTCTGGAGTTACCATAGGTGATTTTCATATCAATTTAGGTAATTGTCGTTAAGTATATGATGTAGACCAATAAAAGTGATTAAAATTAAAAAAAAAAATTCCTTTCTCCAAGCATAACGCTTCTCATTTAAACCAAAAAGCTCTATTTTGGTCTCATCCATCCACAAAACATTTTTCCAATAGCCTTCTGACTTGTCCACGTGATCTTTAGCAAACTGCAAATGAGCAGCAATGTTCTTTTTGGAGAGCAGTGGCTTTCTCCTTGCAACCCTACCATGCACACCATTGTTGTTCAGTGTTCTCCTGATGGTGGACACATGAACATTAACATTAGCCAATGTGAGAGAGGCCTTCAGTTGCTTAGAAGTTACCCTGGGGTCCTTTGTGACCTCGCCAACTATTATATGCCTTGCTCTTGGAGTGATCTTTTTTGGTCGACCACTCCTGGGGAGGCTAACAATGGTCTTGAATTTCCTCCATTTGTACACAATCTGTCTGACTGTGGATTGGTGGAGTCCAAACTCTTTAGAGATGGTTTTGTAACCTTTTCCAGCCTGATGCGCATCAACAACGCTTTTTCTGTGGTCCTCAGAAATCTCCTTTGTTCATGCCATGATACACTTCCACAAACATGTGTTGTGAAGATCAGACTTTGATAGATCCCTGTTCTTTAAATAAAACAGGGTGCCCACTCACACCTGATTGTCATCCCATTGATTGAAAACACCTGACTCTAATTTCACCTTCAAATTAACTGCTAATCCTAGAGGGTCACATACTTTTGCCACTCACAGATATGTAATATTGGATCATTTTCCTCAATAAATAAATGACCAAGTATAATATTTTTGTCTCATTTGTTTAACTGGGTTCTCTTTATCTACTTTTAGGACTTGTGTGAAAATCTGATGATGTTTTAGGTCATGTTTATGCAGAAATATAGAAAATTCTAAAGGGTTCACAAACTTTCAAGCACCACTGTAAATATTTTTTTTCACGTGATCACATCATTCATATCTCACGTGTTTACTGGAGCTCACTCACCCAGTTTCAGGGCAGACTGTAACATGGTCACGTGTTTTTCTCAAGTGAAGTGAAGTTATGGTCACGTGGGAAATGGAGGTGATTTTTCTTTAAGGGATGCAGGAATAATAAAAATTGTAAAAGTTCTCAAAAACATGACGGTTTGATTGAGTTTGTGATCAAAGTGATGGGAAACAACAAGTAAAATAAAGAAGAGTGAGGAAAAACTGGTGTGTGTGTGTGTGTGTGTGTGTGTGAGAGAGAGAGAGAGAGAGAGAGAGAGAGAGAAATCTTATATCGCATCGCCCTCTAGTGTTGCTCAGGTGAAAACACATCTTCTGTTCGTTCTGACTGTGATTTTTTTTTTTTTTTTAGAAAATCCACCGAGCGTTAAACACAGTGTGTGAGGAAAAGAAAACAGAAAACACAAACACAAAGTGAGTAAATACACACACACACACACACACACACACACACACACACACACACACACACACACACACCACATATGCGTAACTGGAGTTTGTTTCCCTCTCAGTGTTCCCTTGTGTCTGTCAGAAGGCTGTAAGCTCCACCGTCTGCCCTCCGCTGATCCCTCCATCTCCTCTTCCTCCTCCAACAACAAGTGGAACAACGACAGCCCTGAAGCTACGAGCCTCGAACCCAAAGACGCTAATCACAAGCGTGTCCACTTCAACCTGGGGTCTGAGCGGGGCATTAGGAGCCCTCACGGGGCCGTGGACGATCCAGACGGGGGCATCAGGGCTTCAGATGAGGCAATGTGTAACCTACTGGGGTCGGATCAGAGCAGTAGGAGGTTGGATGGTGGCATTAAGAAGCTGTTGAGGTCACAGCGGGGTATCAGGGGGTTAGTGGGCAGCCCCCCCGCTCAGCTGTGTGCCAATGGAGACACAGCGTCAGGGATCAGCCTGGTCCTCCTGCCCCCTGCCTGCCCCGCCTCCTCTCGCTCCTCTCTGTGGGAGGGGGAACTTCAGGAGATTGAGAGCAAGATCGAGGAGTTTCAGGGGAACCTGCGCGTGGCACTGGCGCGGAGAGCCGAGATCCAGAGGAACCTGGAGAAAGAGCGAGAGAGAGAGAGACAGATGGAGAGAGACAGCAGCCGTCTGTCCTTCAGCAGGAGGTGATGAGTGAGACAGGAGGGATGAACGAGTGCGATCTCTCCTTCCTTCTGCTCTTTCTTCACACAGGAAGTGCCATTAGCTTGTCTCCGTACTGCAGCTCCATCCGCACTTTGGAAGAGTCCAGAACCGATTCCTACAACCAGCCGAAAGCTGAAAGAGACCCAATTGGAAAACTGATTTTTTTTCATAATATTTTACAAACTCAAAAAAAAAACTTAACAATTTTAAAGTGTCAGAAAAAAAGAACGTGAGAGAAAACAAGGACGGAAAACTGAGCTGGGGAAAAAGGAAAGGACTGAAAACAGACAGGAAGAAGAGAGATGAGAAAGGAAAGGATGAAAGGAAGGAAGGATCGAAAAAGTGTAAGAGAGCAGAAAAGAAAACGTGAAAGGAACAAATGAATGAAAAAAGAGGAGTTGAAAGACAGACAGGAAGTAGAAAGAAGTAAAAGGATAAAAGAAAAAGAGGAAAGGATAGATGAGGAATGAAGAGCAAGGAAATAAAATAGAGAAAGAGTATGAAGGAAAGTCATATTTCTAAGGAAAGAAACCAGAGTGTGGTGTGAAGTGAAGTGAAGTGAAGTGAAGAAGTGAAGTGAAGGTTCTGACTGGTTGGCTGCTGTAACACCCGTGATGACATCATCAGCAGGAATTCTTCAACATCCCAAGGATTGTTAATATTCCATGATGATGATGATGATGTTTATCACGTGACACAGTGATGATAGATTTTTATAAGAATTTTCCAGAGACAGCTGAAGCATGTCGATGTGATGAAGGAACATCGTTTTGGTGAAACATCAGAACTCATCCCTTGATTAATATTCCAGGGAATTTCCTCTGCTGTGGTTTAAACGTTGTGCTGTTTGGAAACAGGAAGCTGTGATCCAGGAGCATGGCGGATTAGTTTGGACGATTCTCTCCTTTTGTCTTGCTGGATTAAACAGTTTACAGGAAAAGATCAGTGACTCTCACACACGTTCACGTCTCACTGCGATTTATTATGATTCTGAATCTATAACCTGAAACATTTTGTTGTAAAACTCCACGTGTCTGAGCTTTTTGTGCCTTTTTTTTTTTTGCTATTTATTGTTTTTCTTTTCAGTTCTGCTCAATGGAGAAATAAACCAGATCACATTCTTTACACTGATTTAAACACAGGCATGTGTAAGAACACGCCTACATTTATGCAAATTTATCAGCAACACATTTTTGTATGTAAGCAAAAAGGTTTTTTTTCTTTTTTAAATCAAAATGCTATCTATCTATCTATCTATCTATCTATCTATCTATCTATCTATCTATCTATCTATCTATCTATCTATCTATCATATACAACAACATTAGTCAAGTCAAGTTTATTTGTACAGCGCTTTTAACAATAAATATTGTCGCAAAGCAGCTTTACAGAATTTGAACAACTTAAAACATGAGCGAATTTTATCCCTAATCTATCCCCAATGATGAAGCCTGTGGCGACGGTGGCAAGGAAAAACTCCCTCAGACGACATGAGGAAGAAACCTCGAGAGGAACCAGACTCAAAAGGGAACCCATCCTCATCTGGGCAACAGCAGACAGCCTGACTATAATATTAACAGTTTTAACATGAAGTCAGTTTCGTTGATGTCATAAACTCTTCATTGATGGAAACTTGAGTGCAAAACTGTTCATGATAACTGCAGTCCTAAAGTTAGCAAGACAACTGTAGTCCTCAGCCATAAAAGCATTACTGTAAGAGTCAAGAGCATCCTCCAGGTATAACCCTCAACTATCCTCATGGGGCCGTCCTTCACAGGAGCGATGCGATAAAACTCCGACCAGACGCAGGGCACCATGATGGATCAAGCAGGTCCGAGGGGCAGAAGAGGCCAGCATCTCAATCCCAGGACCAACATGTAACTCAGAGGGACAGATTGGGGGGAAGAGAGAGAGAGAAAGAAAACACAGGTTGTTAGGTATGCCCTAAAAATGACCAAGTATTAAATCTGTGTGGTAGGCTCACAGAGACGAGAGTCTTGACATCAGGCATAACACACAACAATGGCATGTTAATATGGTAAAAAATATCATGACCTGCTCTGGCTGGATGCTTGATTGGGTGATGGGAGCACACTCCTCAGCAATGATGAGATGCAGATGGGACCCTTAGGGCTGGCCAAGACAATTCAGGTACATTTCACCGGGTCTGGGACATGCGACAGAATGTCTGACGGCCGATTCCATGCAGGCTACGATAGCCAGTCGAGGTCTCCACCCTCTCCACCAAAAGATTTCCTGTTGACTCCATGTAACTCAGAGGGACAGATTTGGGGTGGGGGGGAGGGAAAGAAAACACAGGTGGTTAGGTATGCCCAATGTCACCTGAATAAGTAGGAGCAGTATACATATTGCAC
>NC_083585.1:70135668-70278168 GCF_027579695.1 Neoarius graeffei
ACTCTTGCTCTTGCCCGCTCTCTCTTGCTCTGTCTTTCTCTCTCTGTCTATTTCTGTCTCTCTCTCTCTGTGTGTCTCTCTCTCTCTCTGTCTCTCTCTCTCTCTGCCTTTCTGACTTTTGCCCTCTCTGTCTCTCTCTCTCTCTTTTGCTCTGTGTCTCTCTCTGTCTATCTCTGTCTCTCTCTGTCTATCTCTGTCTCTCTCTGTCTTTCTGACTCTTGCCCTCTCTCTCTCTTGCTCTCTTTTGCTCTGTCTCTCTCTGTCTATCTCTGTATCTCTCTCTCTGTCTTTCTGACTCTTGTCCTCTCTCTCTCTCTTTTGCTTTCTGTCTCTCTCTGTCTATCTCTGTCTCTGTCTATCTCTCTCTCTGTCTTTCTGACTCTTGCTCTCTCTCTCGCTCTCTTTTGCTCTATGTCTCTGTCTATCTCTCTCTCTGTCTCTGTCTCTCTCTCGCTCTCTTTTACTCTATGTTTCTGTCTCTCTCTCTCTCTCTCTCTCTCTCTCTCTCTCTCTCTCTATCTCTGTCTCTCTCAGTGCTGAATTAAAATTCAAGGACAAAGCAGTAAAAACATGCAGGAAACAAACGCCTAATAAAACAGAATCGTTAACTTTCATTAGTGTGTGTTTATTTTGTGGCAGATGTTCACACCCCACACAGTCAGATGTTCACTGGGGGTCAGTGCCATACACAAGCGCTGTTCACTTTATTAGGAACCCCACATTACATGAATACTGGGTAGGACCTGCTTTACCCTCAAACAGTATCCACTGCAGTTCGACCTGAGCTGGATGGTACAGTGAAAACACTCCCCACATCGTTACACCACCCCCACCAGCCTGACCCAGAGACACAAGGCAGCTTGGGTTGAAGCCAAATTCTCATCTTACCATCTGCAGCAGAAATGTGCATAAAATCTGCATTTGATTTAATATGTAACATATAAAGCTATAAATAATAAATACGACTGAAAAAATGTTATATCTTTATGATTGGCTGACAGACTGATGGGTTCTAACACTCACTCATTATTTTAGGGAGTTTGATTGCCTCTCTGACACGCCCTTTTAAACATCATCTATATTCACACTAAACTTGCGTATATGCATATGTTGTAAAAACAGGTTTATCAAATAGAGCAGATCTGATGTGAATCTGATTCACACGTTCTGATCAAGAACACCATTTTTCAGACAATGAGGCTCTCAGTTTCTTTTGTGTAGTGAATTTAGAGCAACAGGAAGTGTTCTGATTGGCTGAGAGCATCAGGAAGTGCATTCTCGTTGGCTGAGAACAGCAGGAAGTGTGTTCTGATTGCCTGACAGTAGCAGGAAGTGTGTTCTGATTGCCTGACAGTAGCAGGAAGTGTGTTCTGATTGCCTGACAGTAGCAGGAAGTGTGTTCTGATGAAAGTGCATACTAAAAGTACAAAAAGAACAAAAATAATTTTGAAGCAATAAATAAACTATTATTAATTTATTGGTAATAACGAATGAAGACTTTATTGATACAATGTACCTGTGATAGTTAATCAATATGTTTCACTGTACAACCCCGATTCCAAAAAAGTTGGGACAAAGTACAAATTGTAAATAAAAACGGAATGCAATAATTTACAAATCTCAAAAACTGATATTGTATTCACAATAGAACATAGACAACATATCAAATGTCGAAAGTGAGACATTTTGAAATTTCATGCCAAATATTGGCTCATTTGAAATTTCATGACAGCAACACATCTCAAAAAGTTGGGACAGGGGCAATAAGAGGCTGGAAAAGTTAAAGGTACAAAAAAGGAACAGCTGGAGGACCAAATTGCAACTCATTAGGTCAATTGGCAATAGGTCATTAACATGACTGGGTATAAAAAGAGCATCTTGGAGTGGCAGCGGCTCTCAGAAGTAAAGATGGGAAGAGGATCACCAATCCCCCTAATTCTGCGCCGACAAATAGTGGAGCAATATCAGAAAGGAGTTCGACAGTGTAAAATTGCAAAGAGTTTGAACATCTACAGTGCATAATATCATCAAAAGATTCAGAGAATCTGGAAGAATCTCTGTGCGTAAGGGTCAAGGCCGGAAAACCATACTGGGTGCCCGTGATCTTCGGGCCCTTAGACGGCACTGCATCACATACAGGCATGCTTCTGTATTGGAAATCACAAAATGGGCTCAGGAATATTTCCAGAGAACATTATCTGTGAACACAATTCACCGTGCCATCCGCTGTTGCCAGCTAAAACTCTATAGTTCAAAGAAGAAGCCATATCTAAACATGATCCAGAAGCGCAGACGTCTTCTCTGGGCCAAGGCTCATTTAAAATGGACTGTGGCAAAGTGGAAAACTGTTCTGTGGTCAGACGAATCAAAATTTGAAGTTCTTTATGGAAATCAGGGACGCCATGTCATTCGGACTATAGAGGAGAAGGACGACCCAAGTTGTTATCAGCGCTCAGTTCAGAAGCCTGCATCTCTGATGGTATGGGGTTGCATTAGTGCATGTGGCATGGGCAGCTTACACATCTGGAAAGACACCATCAATGCTGAAAAGTATATCCAGGTTCTAGAGCAACATATGCTCCCATCCAGACGACGTCTCTTTCAGGGAAGACCTTGCATTTTCCAACATGACAATGCCAAACCACATACTGCATCAATTACAGCATCATGGCTGCGTAGAAGAAGGGTCCGGGTACTGAACTGGCCAGCCTGCAGTCCAGATCTTTCACCCATACAAAACATTTGGCGCATCATAAAACGGAAGATATGACAAAAAAGACCTAAGACAGTTGAGCAACTAGAATCCTACATTAGACAAGAATGGGTTAACATTCCTCTCCCTAAACTTGAGCAACTTGTCTCCTCAGTCCCCAGACGTTTACAGACTGTTGTAAAGAGAAAAGGGGATGTCTCACAGTGGTAAACATGGCCTTGTCCCAACTTTTTTGAGATGTGTTGTTGTCATGAAATTTAAAATCACCTAATTTTTCTCTTTAAATGATACATTTTCTCAGTTTAAACATTTGATATGTCATCTATGTTCTATTCTGAATAAAATATGGAATTTTGAAACTTCCACATCATTGCATTCCGTTTTTATTTACAATTTGTACTTTGTCCCAACTTTTTTGGAATCAGGGTTGTATAATGTTATAATAGTTATGACATACTGTATAGTTTTCAGAAAATCCAGGCACTTATGGAAGCAGTTGCAGGGGAGAGCAGGTGTGTTGCAAGCTGTTAACCAAATCCAAATCAGAAATCTTAATCAAAGTCATGGGAAAGCAAGGGGTCAAGCAAGGTGCAATCAGAACATCACAGAATAGATGTAGAATCAGAGTCAGGAACAAATGGAACTAAGGTCAGAGTCACGAGAAGTCAAAACAGTAAACAACAGCTTGGTAGGATCAGCTAGTTACATGCTGAGTGATACTTTGCACTGATTGTGTGGAGAGGGAGCTCTGGGATCAGCCTATGCCTGATTCAGTGGCATTTACCTCCATAGTGAAGGATTTTGAGGGGTCTGGGTGCTTGAGGATGGGAGCTGTGGTGAAGGCCAATTTGAGCTGGGTGAATGCATCCTCCGCTCCCTGGTTCCATTGGAGAAACTTAGGTCCCTTTTTGAGTAGGACAATGAGGGGAGCGGTGATGGTGCTAAAGCCCCAGATGAACCTTCAGTAAAAGTTTGCAAAACCTAGGAATCATTGAAGCTCCTTTACTGTAATGGCCGTGGGCCATGTTGTGACTGCAGCTATCCTGTCTGAGTCCATGGTGACCCCCACTGCACTGATAACCCAGAGAAGAGATTTGTGAAGCATTTGCATGTTTTTGCCTTGATGTACAAATGATTGTTGAGGAGCCTGGTGAGCACTGTTCTAACAAGTTTCTTGTAACTCTCCTCATCTGGGGAGTAGATAGGGATGTCGTCAATGTAGGTGATAATGGAATGACCTAGTATGTCTCTGAGTACGTCATTAATAAAACATTGGAATAAGCTGGGTGCACAAGACAGCCCATATGGCATTACACAGTATTCAAAGTGCCCAGAAGTGGTGCTAAAAGCTGTCTTCCATTCATCGCCCTCCTGGATATGTACCAGGTTGTAGGCGGTCCTGAGGTCCAGCTTTCTGAAGATACACACTGCTCATAGTTGTTGCAGCACCAAAGGTACCAGTGGCAATGGGTAGGAGTACTTGACAGTGATTTGATTGAGCCCTCTATAATGATGCATGGCCTGAGGCCCCCTCCCTTCTATTCTACAAAGAAGAATCCTGTTGATGTGGGTGATGTGGATGGGCAGATGGAGCCTTGTTGCAGAGCTTCCTGCATATACTCCTCCATATCGTTCTGTTCAGCGATTGAAAGGAGGTAGATGTGACAGCATGGTGGTGTGGTGCGGTGCCTGGGAGGAGGTCTATTGCATAGTTGTAAGGTCTCTGAGGAGGTAGCCCACTGGTCTTTCCCTTACTGAAGACTTCCTTGAACTCATGGTAACAAGTGGGAACATGCTTGGTGCCAACTGGTGCAGGGATCTCCACTGAGGTGGAGGCTAGGGTAATCTGGGTTGATGAAGATGAAGACAGTGCTGTTGACAGGCTGGTGTCCAACAAAGGGTCTCCCTGTTATGCCAGGAAATGAGAGGGTCATGGAGCTGTAGCCAGGGAACCCCCAGAACAATGGCTTAGCTCTAAGTGCAGGTGAAGAACAGGGATATGGTTTCTTTGTGCATGGCACACACATGAATCTCCAGGGATAGTGCATGAGTGGTGAAGAACCCCTTCCCAATGGTTCCGCCATCAATGGCCCAGAGGCCTACGGTTGCGGGAGTTCTTGCATGGGTAACTTGAGCCTTTGAATGACCTCACAGTTGAAGTTGCCCATGGCCCCAGAGTCTATCAGAGTTGAAAGAATATGGGAAGACTCTGATAGGTTCAATAATACCTTGAGCTTGAGGAATTGATGTAGTGAAGAGGTTTTGGAACTCACCGGGGGAGCGGCGGTGGTGTTAGAGTCTCTCAGTGTGTCGTCACATCTCCTCAGACTTGGAGGTCAGACAAGGCAGTGATCCAGGAGATGGCCAGTTGCTCCACAGTAGAAATGTAGCCCCTCCCTGCATCATCTTTCTCACTCAGAACATGGCATGCGAGTGTTGGAAACCTCCATGGGCATGGGAGACTGGATAAGTTGGGTGCTTACTGGGGAACTCTGCAGGGACGGCCTGTTATGGAAGAAGTTGTCTAAACTGATAGCAAGGTCTATGAGAGAGTCAAGGGTCTGCTGTCCATCACAGGACACTAATTTGGTGAGAATGGGTAGATCTAGTCCTTAGCAGAATACAGTCTTCAGAGCCGGTTCATTCCAGCCAATCCCGGCAGTGAGAGTGCGGAACTTGAGTGCATATTCAGCCACTTGTCTTTCTCCTTGTTGTATAGTCAGTAACTTCTCACCAACCTCAATGCCCTAGGGCTGATGATTGAACACTCTCTTAAACAGTTCAATAAAGTTCTCATATGATGTTGTGGGCTCGCCACCTCTCTCCCACACCATGGTAGCCCATTGAAACACTGAAGCACCTTACCAGTGAGCAGCTTGATGAATTGTGCGATCTTCTGCTGATCTGTGGTGCCAGACTGTGCTGTGAAGAAGAGTGAGCACTGTAGTAGGAAGCCCTTGCATTCCAACACTTCTCTGGAGAATTTATGCAGCCGGGGCACAAGTGTAGAAGGGTTGACACTGGGTGTGGAACGTGTTAGGAAGGCCTGCGATACAGCAGCAGTGAGTTGGGATCAGCGGATGTGAAGATCAGTCAATATTTGCTGATGTTCTCCTAACAAGCGTCCTTGCACGGAAAGAGGTGTTTGTGTTACACCCTGAAAATTTTAGTGGCCAAATGACACCATATTTGATGAGTGTAGTTTGGATGGTGTCCAAAGTCATGCCACTAAACATGGTCTTGATACGTCAGAGCATTTCTGAGATATGAGCTTACTTCCTGTCTGGTGGAAGTAAATCTCTAATTTGTTAAATTTGTATTAATTACATGTTAATTTAAATGGGGGAAGACTTAGAACAAGCCTTTGTGCTTTTTTTCTTCCCCCAGCACATTTTCTGTTTTTGTTCCATTTATATTTATCTTGTAAATTTCTTTTATCATGTGCAAATAAATAAAATAAAATAAAAAAGGGGGAATCTCAGTAAAGACACTGGACACAGTGCTTTTTCTCTATTAGCTTCATTGAGAATGGAAAGAAAATATTTACATAGTCACAATAATTTTGTTTCATTTGAACATTAACCTTTTTTTCTTTTCACAGGTAAACACACTGGTAAGTATCATAATAACATTTCTCTTTTTTTGCTATAGGTCGCATTTAATCAGGTAAGTATATCGCCATTTATCATATTGTCTTACAGGTTAATTTCAATCAGGTGAGTACTCAGGTAAGTATATTCCCATGTCTTTTTCTTTCCCTTTCTTACAGGAAAAATGCTACAGGTAAACATAGAGGTGTGTACAAATCTTAATAATTCAACATAACCTTAAACTAAAATAAAGTGCATTTGAAATAAATAAAAAACATTGTAAACACAACCATTTTATCTTTCTCTTTTATAGTGTTTGATCCCAACGCACACTGCGCCATAATGGCTACCTATTGTATTGTGCAATGAACCAGTGAATAATGTACTGATCAAAATAATGCTCCAAAACACTCAAAGTTCAGTCAAAGTTGCTCAAACTGTACACCGGGGCGATTTCTCAGAGACAACAAGGGAAGCCGAGCTTCCCCTAAAATTCTCTCCCCAAACTGTGGCGTCTACGACGTTGAATTCTCATTAAAACAATAACTTGCATAACATAATATATGCCCAAGATTGTATTTATGTTCATAACGATCCTGCAACTTATTTGAGTGATGTCTGACGAACTTGCAGTTTGCTACGAGAATCACCTTTGCTGCCAGGCTGTAACCTTTCTTATTTCAATGGGCTGTATGGACTGGCAGCAGTGTTGCCAGATTGGGCGGTTTTAAGTGCATTTTGGCGGGTTTTGAACATATTTTGGGATGGAAAACATCAGCAGTATCTGGCAACACTGACTGGCAGCCGGGTATCCATTGCAGTCTATGAGATGGCTCTGAACAGCCAATTTCGGCTAGTTGTTATTGGTTAAAATCAACAAAATTGTCACTTCCAGGGAAGCCGGGCTTCTCTGGGACTAAACGAGACAGTGGGAGGGACAAGAAGCCGGGCTGATGAAGGATTATTGGAGGTGGTGTTTGAAAGACATGAGGAGGGCGGTACTTCAGCGAGGAACACGGAAGTATGATCAGTCAGTCCCTAGTGGATGTCGAGAAAGTGTAGTCATGTGCCAAAGTGCTGTCTGAATTTCTTTTCATATAAACGTTTCTTCTCATTGATGTCTCTGTACATTACTCTGTAAATAAATGTAAATATTACTCGTTGTGCTCCGTTAACTTTCATCCATTCTATCAGTTTGATCATTCGTGAATTCACTCGTTTATTTCATTTGTAGTTCAATCTGGTTGTAGGCTAGCTTGAGCCTTATTGGGATCTGCAGTGCTAGCTGCTAACAGAAATTGGTGAAGTCTCTGGAAAGCACAACCAGCTGGTATGACAGGGTCACAGACCATTTTCTGGAAAAGGAGCGGAGGGCAGAATTTGTGTATAAATAGTGTTCATGTTCATGAATCTGAAGTGTGTATATTGTTCAGTAATGTTAAGAGAATGGTGGGCTCTGTGTTATAGGTTATACCTGGGTATAATATTCAAGGTTCTGTGTGTTGCATAGCCTACCTGGTTATGAATTTCCAGACTGTGTTGCAGAAGATGTTCAAGGATGTGTTGCACAGCTGGATGCTGTGTTAAAGACTCTGTGTTGCATATCAGGGTATGATGTTCAAGGCTCTTCGTTGAATAGCCAGTGATTTTTGGATGTTTGATATTTTTGATTAAGGATATGAGGCACTAGCCTGGCAAGCCAGACTATAACATGAAATGTACAAGCAAAAATACTTTCTGCCACTAGGTAGGGTTGTTTAGTTCACTATGCTAATGGGGCACACCTTTCTATGCTTTGATATCCGGCCTACAGGTTTTACGATGAATGCGTAAAATGGGCTTCCCCTGTTTTAAAAACCAGCAGCTGCCACTGCTGTACACAAAACAATTTAACAACACATACAATCGTGTAAGGGCAGAAATACTTGTTTTATACCTGAAAAAGGGGGAATCTCAATAAAGACGCTGGACACAGTGCTTCTTCTCTGTTAGCTTCATTGAGAATGGAGCAAAGTGCACACGAAAGCCTTCTGCCCCTGCAGACTTGACCAATCGATCTCAGACACCAGGACTGAATGAGTAGATTGCAGAATCACTGATCTTTTTCATCTTTGTTCATCCTTTTAACCTCTTGTATGGACCAAAATGTTTACATAAAAACTGTATATACAGTTATGAATCATAACTTATTTATTTACAAAATGAATTCTTTTAGCTGGATCAAAATCAACCTATCACACACTCCCCCGCAACATTAGATGTCGTCCCGATATCACACATTTATAGGATAAAGGTTGTCGACCTGGCATACTTTAGTTCTTTTAGCTGTGCTTTAAGCGTGATTGCAAATTAGTGACGGGCTGTACAGTATACATATACATGACTTTACTGGATATAGTGACTTTTTTTTAGTATTAAGTAGCCAAAACCTATTTTATATCTAATGTCCCTGCATCAATCATGGCTAGTAAATTTGGTAGGGGTTTGGCCATATTGTCATTGGTTGAATTTCTCCATACAATCTGGGCTGATACTGCTAAAACACTTCATTGGCAGCCTGTACTGTACTATAGCATGCTGGGGTACCAAGTTGATCATAAGTGAATATTTTAGGGGCTCTTCTTTCTCTCCTTGGTCTGTTAGGTACTTGTTCTCTGTCATCATCATCACTTGAATCTGGACATTGGGACATGGCTTGTTCAACTGGTTGTACATCTTTACTCTGATTATCATTTTCCAGCAACACATAGTCCTCCTGTGTTTCAGACTCATTTGTGTTTGTTACAGGCCTCTCTACAACCACTGGTTCATCATCACTGATAACAGGTGTCTCTTGGTCACTATCCTCTTATGTGCCAGGATGCGTAATAACCCTGTCTGCATTGGGCACTTGAGACTGTACTACTGGCTCATAGTAATACCTCCATTCATCTTCATCACATTCCTCTTCCTGGTTTGTATTTTCTGTGTCTGTCCTTGTTATCCTTTCCTTTTGCTTAGGTGCTGCTTTTGGCTGGATTTCCAAAGGTAAATAATCACATGATAGTAACAAGTTGCGATGCAAGATTCTGGACCTTCCTCTTCTATGCTCAGGCTTGACTTCATAGACTGGAATGTCATTTCCAACCTGGCGGATCACCACATGGATAAGTTCTTCCCAGTGATTACGGAGCTTTCCAGTGCCTCCTCTAGGTGTTAGGTTTCTAACAAGGACACGATCACCAGGATACAGCACTGAGCTTCTCACTTTTCCATCATAGTGTCTTTTACTTTTCTCTGTGGATTTCTTTGCATTTTCTTGCACTATTTCATAGGCTTCCTGCATTTCTTTTTTCCACTTCTCCATATATGTGACCCCTCACCGAATCCAGGGACACATGTCGGCCGAAACGAATCCGAGATAATCGCAAAAGAAGCATTTTTTTTCGAAATTTGTGATTTTTGTTTTTTTCCATCATGTGCAAGTTGAGATCTTGAAGAATGCAATCAGTATTTCAGATAATAGATTGTTTTGTTGGAAAAGCATACATTTTTTGTTGCAAATTGTCTCGTTTTTGTCAGGACTGTAGCCTGCTGGAGGGTGTGGGTAAATTACCATATGGGCCATTCACATGATGATTTAAGTCAATTGTTTTGTTTTTTTCCGCGAATCAGCTGTATGATCCGAGTTGAGTGCATAGCTACTTAGGCCAAGTTTACATTAGACCGTATCTGTCTCGTTTTCTTCACGGATGCACTGTCTGTTTACATTAAAACGCCTGGAAACGCCGGGAAACGGGAATCCGTCAGAGTCCACGTATTCAATCCAGATCGTGTCTGGTCCGGTGCTGTGTAAACACTGAGAATACGTGAATACGCGGATACGCTGTGCTGAGCTCTAGCTGGCGTCATCATTGGACAACGTCACTGTGACATCCACCTTCCTGATTCGCTGGCGTTGGTCATGTGACGCGACTGCTGAAAAACGGCGCGGACTTCCGCCTTGTATCACCTTTCATTAAAGAGTATAAAAGTATGAAAATACTGCAAATACTGATGCAAATACTGCCCATTGTGTAGTTATGATTGTCTTTAGGCTTGCCATCCTTCCACTTGCAAGTGGTAAGTGACGCGCATGCCTGACATGCACTGAGATCACACACACAGCGGCTCAGTCCCAAATCACAGCTCGTGCGCTATACTCGCGCGCTCTGTGAGTTGCGCAGGGCCGGAGTGCGCACCCTCCAGAGGGCACTCGCTGTTCAGGGCGGAGTGATTTGGAGCGCAGGATGCCTGCGGAGCTGAGCGTATCCGTGTATTGGCGTTGCTATGTGCACGCAAATCGTGTATTGGCGTTGCTGTGTGCACACTAATCGTTTTAAAAACGTTAATCTGATGATCCGCTGATACGGTCTAATGTAAACCTAGGCTTAACTTGCATACAGGCATGTGATTTCACTACGGAATGAGGAAGCTAAACAGAGCGCAGAGGAGCTGAAACACCGCGAAGCAAACAGACACTCGGTATTTACATCGGAGATAACCATTTCTAGCAAAAAAAATGCAACCTCGTTTTCCAGATTGAATGGAATACTTGAATGATTGGATGATACACAGACCATTCTAGGATTACATTCCATCGGAGGCATTGGTGTGTGCAAGGCGCCGTTTCTCTTTCTGATGGGGTAAGTTTATTAATCTAAGGCTGTGTGGTTATTTTTCCATGTAACGGAGAGTGTTGTGGTTTGGTTAAGCCTAGGTCACAACCGGACGTACGATTTTTTGGCCGTGTGATTTTTGGCATTTCCTAAATCGCTGCGTTTTTTTTTTTGTTCACGGAGAAAGACGCGCGTTGGCCGTAAGTTTGTCTTGCAACCTGAAAAAAACGTAAGCGCCCATAGAGTTTGTTTGACATGACAAAGAACCTCTGCGGCCGGTCTGCGGCTCGAAAATCAGCACATCACACGCGCGCTCTCGTGCTTTTCACACGCGCGCACTCTCGTGCGTTTCATGCGCGCTCTCCGTGCGTTTCATGCGCGCTCTCCGTGCGTTTCTTGCATTCTTTGCATGTAGACTGGCTGTAGGAGCACATATTGTACGGCCGGTTGTGACCGAGGCTTTACATGAAACTAGCGTTGTGTTAGTTGTGTCATCATCGTGCTATCTTTCTTTCTTACGGTGTGAGTAATTTTTCAACCACAAAACGTTAAAGTATACTTTAGGACTTATTTTTGCACTTCATAATTGTGTTGGGCATACTTTGCATGGAAGGAAAATTGACGTGGTGATCTTTGTTTACATGAAAGTAGTATCGTGCTAGCTTGTAGGGGGTAGGGCTTTCCTTAATGTCATGCAAATGAGCACCATTATGTGCCCGCCCTACACCCAGAGTAGCTGAGATGGAAAACTTTGAGGGTGATTTTCTCCCTTTTCTGTTTTAAGAGGTATACACTTTCAAAAGGCCACACATTCTTCAAATATTGTCAGATCTCCACATGGAAGGCATCATTGGAAAGCTTAGAAACTGTACTTTCTGAATCTGTCAATAACTCAAAATGCCCCCAGGCAGACATGTGTCCCTGGATTCTGTGATCTGCCACATATGTTTGATGGTCTGTTTTCCCTGTCTCTGAGGCAAGACCAAACAAGAGGTCAATGGGTAACCTTGGGGACCTTCCGAATAGAAGGTAAAAAGGGGAGAAGCCTGTGACCTCACATCATGTGCAGTTATATGCATAGATTAACTTGTTCAATGACTTGTTCCAGTTGGTCTTCTGCTTATCGGTAAGTGTCTTTAGCATTTGCAACAGTGTTTGGTTAAAGCATTCGACTTGCCCGTTTCCCTGTGGATGAAAGGGTGCAGTTCTCGATCCCGTTACACCACAGTTCTTTTTTAGTTGTGCAAAGAGTTGATTCTCGAACTTGCCACCTTGATCATGGTGTATCCATGTAGGGAGTCCAAACTTTAGAGCATAGTCGTTAAATATGCGATCAGCGACTGCTTTGGCAGACTTGTTAGTGGTGGCGTAAGCCTGTACGAAACAAGTAAAGTGATCAAAGATTACTAATATATACTCGTATCCGCCTTTACATTTGTCTAAGTGGAGGAAATCAATTGACAAGTTCAAAGGGCTGGGTGGTGACAATATTGGTCAGAGGTGCTCGTGTTTCTCTGCATGGTGTCTTGTTTCAGGCAGGTACATGTTCTTGCCACATAATGTTCAATTTCTTTTTGCATGTATGGCCAAAAGAATCTGTCTCTGATCAATGATGTTGTTCGATCTATATCTTGGTGGCCCATCTCATCATGCAATTCTTTCAGTACAATGGCCTTATATCTCTCAGGTAATACAAGCTGTGTTTTGTTTGATGTTTTTCTGCAGAGAATGCCATTTTCATCAATATGAAGTCTCTCCCATTCACGCAGCAGACACTTGCTTGGCTTACTCAAGGCATTAAGTTCATGTCCTGATGGCTTGTTGTCCTTCAGTTTGCATTGCATTATTGGACCAATACTCTGGTCATCTTGTTGTGCCTGCTGAATCTCAGCAATAGAGAACAGCTTGCATGTGTGATCACTGACTGCTGTCCATTGGAGAGGGGTAAGTATGGGGCAAACCCATGGTGAGTTGAAGTCTTGAATCTCAACAGCTTGGTTTGTCGCTGCCACACAATCTGATGTTAACTCCTCCGTACACTGTTCCATCACCTTCTCAATACTCACAGGCATTCTTGACAAACTGTCTGCATCAACATTTTCTTTTCCTGGACGATATCAGATGGTAAAATGGAAATCTGCTAGCTCTGCTACCCCTCTGTATCCAATTGCATTGAGCTTGGCACTTGACAGAACGTGAGTGGATTGTTATTACTGTACATGGTGAAAGTAGGTGCATAGTACAGGTAATCTCTAAATTTTTCTGTGATTGCCCACTTCAAGGCGAGAAATTCCAACTTTCCAGAGTGGAGGTGATAATTATGTTCAGGAGCTGTCAGTGTTTGGGAACTGTGGGCTATCATATGGAGTTTACCATCTTGTTGCTGGTATAGATCTGCCCCAGGCCTCGGTTTGAAGCATCAGTATGAAGGACAAATGGCTGTGAAAAGTCTGGGAATGCAAGGACTGGTAGCTCGACAAAGCAATTTATTAGCCGCTCCAATATGGCTTGATGTTCTTCAGTCCACACAATTGGTTTATGTGATGGAACTCCTTTACTCCTCCTGGTAGCATGCCTTGTGTCTAACCTGGTTTGTAGCACATTGTTGTCTTCCGTCGCTTTCAGCAAATCATAAAGTGGCCCTGCAATACAGGAAAAGTCTTTTATGTGTTGCCTATAGTAACTTAACAGGCCCATGATAGTTCGTCGCTCTCCTACATTGCTCGGTCTTCTATCTTTCAAGGCTCTCATAGCAATGGTGTCAGCTGGATCAATTTTGCTACGTTTGGCTGAAACAACTCTTCCCAAATAGCGGAACTCACATTTGAACAACTTACACTTGCTGGGTTTTAACTTGATGCCATACTTCCTCAACAGCTGGAGCACTTTTCTGACATGGTTTACATGGTCCTCAAATGACTGACTGTACACTAGTGTGTCATCTAGGTAGGGGATGCAGATGTTGTCTCACACATCTTGCAAACACTCCTCCATACAGTGTTGAAAGGCTGTGGGTGCATTCATTAACCCGAATGGGATCCTTATCCATTCGTATAGACCCCATGGAGTCACAAATGCAGTCAAGGGTCTGCTGTCTTCATCCATAAAGCCCTGATGGTAGGCCTTTCCTTGGTCTAGCAATGAAAACCATGAATTGCCACCAAGACTGTCAAGGATGTCCTGGACTCGTGGAATCGGTTGTCTATCAGGGTGTGTCTTTTTGTTTAGTTCTCTGTAATCTATGTAAAGACATAGGCTACCATCCTTTTTCCTTACACAGACTACCAGTGAGGCATATGGTGAGTTGGATTTCTGCACCCACCCTTGTGCAATCAGGTCGTGAAGGTAATCTTTCATCTCTTTATATAATGGCTTTGGCATCGACAGGTAGGCATATGCTACAGGCTCCATATCTTTCAATGATATGCTCAACTTCAGACTCTTGATACATCCAATGTCATTATCTGATTGTGAAAAGGAAGAGCATTCTTCATGAAGCATGTTCTGTGCCATTTCTCTTTCAGGTTCACTCAGGTGACCCAGGTCAATTGGTGGACTCCATGAAGTGCCAGTAACTTGCTCACTCTCTGCTTTTACTTGACTCACTGACACTGGAGGGCAGAGTTTGGGTTTCTCTAAAACAGTAGCTGGATACACAGCCTGGACTTGCTGTAAGGTACCCAAAACAGTTTTTCCTGACAGCTCAATATCATGATCAGTGGGGTTTTGCACATCAAGAACAATGTAAGGGGGGACACCACTTTTGAAAGTTACCAAAGTCTCACAAAACTCAAGGCCTTCAACCCACTGAGGATTTATGTCAGGCTCAAAGACAAGTGTAGTACCTTTTTTCAGTGGCCATGTTTGTGCTTTACAGTCAATCTGAACAGAGGTGTGGTTTGGCACAATGACTTTCTCTTTTGTAGTTCTCACAACATAGTTACATGAATGTTCTGCAGTAACCAGATCAATGAAGGCTGTAACATTTTTCTCGCTCAAGACTTAAGAAAGTTGCTTTTAATGTCTCATGTAACTGCTCTCTTTTCATAGCATCATGTTGTTCTGTGACACTGTTTTTTACTAGGAGCTCAAATGACATTAAAGCCTAGGATGGGCTGCATAAGACTTTGGCCTTTCATTACTAGCATGGGGACAAGAAGTTCTTTGGGGTTGCTGCCCTCTGCAGCTAATCCAAAAGTGACCTCAATGAAACCTATGTAAGGCATGCTCTCCCCATTGGCAGCAGTGATCTTCAAATCATCAGGGGCATCAAGTAATTCAGACACATCTCTCAACTTTTCACATGGCAAATGTCTGTTTTTTCACTTTTCATCAACAATGCAAACTTGGGAGACTGTATCCCATAATGCTTTGGTTTTGTGGCCTTGTATGTAGCACTCAACTATGCAATGTTTTCCAACCAGGCCAACAAGATGAGGACGACTGTCCCTTTTCTCTGTATGAGTGGCATTAACTTTTGGGTGAGAGTGCTGAATGCATCGCTTTTTATGTTTTGGCCAATGTTCAGCTTGACAGATCTTAGAGCAATACAGTTCTTTTTTAAATGACGCACATCTTTTAAATCTTAGGTCTTTATCAGGGACACCACAATTTGGGCAATGCTGCTGGGACACTACACTGTGACTGGTTACTCCCTGTCCCACAGGGGCAACCCTTATGTGTTTAAAGGACCCTCTTTGTCTTGTCTCGTTGTTCTCACCCTGCAGCCTGCGAAGAAGTGTTCACTACTACCACATCAGTAGCAGTGGGTGCAATATTCAGTTCCACTTTGCTGGCAGCCAATACATTTTCTTGGCTGAGTCCGATTTGGGGTGGGATACTGCTGTGGTAAGAATCTGTGCTGGTACTAAGCCCTCACTTCTCTTTGTCCTGGGGGAAGCCAGTAATTTTGTGGGGGATACTGGGGCTGGGGAGGGGGAATGCATTCTTGGAGTACGGGTGAGGCTGGATACTGTGTCTGTGCTGAGTTGGGTTGGTGAGTTGACTCTCTGATTTATGCAACTTCAGCACCTATATTTTTCAATAATGCCATGTCAGAACGCATTTCTTTTAGCTCATTTAGTACATCAGAGTGAGTTTTGTTAGTGGGCTCCGAATTTGGGGGCTTAATCTTTTTCTCTGTAAGGGTGTCACTAGACTAGACTGTGTCCACAGTGGTTGGCCTCTGTTGGATAAGTAGTTTCTTTTTATTTTGTCTTTCTGTTTCATTTGCGCATGCAATATTTAGTTTTCCCAGGAGCACCTCATCACTTCTTGTGGTTTGTTGCAGGTATGGCTGGAGGTCGCTTCTAATGCTATCATTTTACAGGCCTGTCAGAACAGTATGGAGAAACATACTCTGTACCAGTACAGGATCATATTTTAGGCTGGATTCTGCTTCCTGTGAAGCAAAGAGAATTTTTTTTCTCAAATCTAGTGCATGGATAAGGAAATTTTGTGGTGTTTCCTTACTACTTTGAACCTCTGACATGAGCTGTTTATACAGTTCTGTGGCTCCTTTTTCTTGATAATGTGACCTGAGAACGCACCTCAAAGTAGATAGAGTAAGATTGGGTTTTCCTTCTAGGTAGCTGCACAATTGTAAGCCTGGTGCAATTGCCTTGATCACTGCATCAACTATTTCTATTTCAGGAAATTCCTTGCTGATGCCCTGTTCAATTTGGTGGGCTAGGCTGGAGAATGTAAGTTTATCTTTTTGCCCTGGTTCACCAATCTGGCCTGATATTTTGAATTCTCTATTCCACTAATGACACATGAGGCTGGTAGACAGAAGCATGGTCTTGTTTAGCAGTATTATCTTCCCCACCCACTTTTGTTCCCCTGGTTTGGTTTGATTTCTCCTGTAGTGATAATGCTAATGCCAATTGTAGTGCCTCTAATTCTTTTTGCAACCACTCTCTTTCTGAGGGCTGAATGACCTGCTCTGGCTCCGAACCTGTCTGCTTAGCATCTGAGATTGCTTGTTTTTGTACATCCCTTTTAACAATCTGTTGCAACTCAACAATTTTATCTTTCAGTGTAAGCAGCTCTGCCATACTCTGGTCCTCAAGTTGACTTAACTCTTCTCTCTCTAAGTACCTTGTGATGTGAGAGATGAGAGAAGAGCGGTTTTTACCTGACACATTTTCAAACTTTGAACTGGCAATAATCAGAAAATCACAAACTTCAATCAAAGCATCTCTTGATAATGCATAGAAGGTACCACCAATCTCTAGTTTCAAGTCCTCTACTCCTGAAGTCTCCATTTCAGTGTCTGAATGCGCCATCTCAGACTCTGACCCGTGTAGAATGTTAGTGCAATACAGTACCTTATCTTTGCAGGGTAGACAACACAGTTCTCTGTCACATGGATGTCAGTGTGGTGCAAAATCTTCTCTTTCAGGATAGGTAACACAGTTTATTGACACGTAGATATATGTTGTGTAGAATCTCCTTGTTCTCTTCGCAGAATAGATAACACAGTGCTCTGACCCATGGACGTCAGTCAGTATGGTGAAGAACCTTCTCCTCGTGCAGTAGACAACGCAGCTCTCCTGGCACCAGTGGTTGACTTCAGATTGCATGCAGATCTCTCTATGCAGGTGTTGTACCACCACACACTGTTGTCCATGCTGGCTGTAGATGAAAACGTCTGAATGTTGATCAGGGACATCTATCTGTGACAGCTGGCCCTCATCATATCCATCCCAGCGGTGCCTCTAAAATGTTACACCCTGTAAAAGGGGGAATCTCAATAAAGACGCTGGACACAGTGCTTTTTCTCTGTTAGCTTCATTGAGAATGGAAAGAAAATATTTACATAGTCACAATAATTTTGTTTCATTTGAACATTAACCTTTTTTTCTTTTCACAGGTAAACACACTGGTAAGTATCATAATAACATTTCTCTTTTTTTGCTATAGGTCGCATTTAATCAGGTAAGTATATCGCCATTTATCACATTGTCTTACAGGTTAATTTCAATCAGGTGAGTACTCAGGTAAGTATATTCCCATTTCTTTTTCTTTCCCTTTCTTACAGGAAAAATGCTACAGGTAAACATAGAGGTGTGTACAAATCTTAATAATTCAACATAACCTTAAACTAAAATAAAGTGCATTTGAAATAAATAAAAACATTGTAAACACAATTAACCATTTTATCTTTCTCTTTTATAGTGTTTGATCCCAACGCACACCGCACCATAAAGGCTACCTATTGTATTGTGCAATGAACCAGTGAATAATGTACCGATCAAAATAATGCTCCAAAACACTCAAAGTTCGGTCAAAGTTACTCAAACTGTACACAAAACAATTTAACAACACATACAATCGTGTAAGGGCAGAAATACTTGTTTTATACCTGAAAAAGGGGGAATCTCAATAAAGACGCTGGACACAGTGCTTCTTCTCTGTTAGCTTCATTGAGAATGGAGCAAAGTGCACGCGAAAGCCTTCTGCCCCTGCAGACTTGAACAATCGATCTCAGACACCAGGACTGAATGAGTAGATCGCAGAATCACTGATCTTTTTCATCTTTGTTCATCCTTTTTACCTCTTGTACAGGACTGAAATGTTTACATAAAAACTGTGTATACAGTTATGAATCATAACTTTTTTATTTACTAAATGAATTAATTAATTCTCTTTTGTTCATGTTTTTAAGAAATGAATTATTTTAGCTGGATCAAAATCAACCTATCACATTTGCTTTGCCTCCTCTGCTGTGTCCATGATGTAGTCAAAGTATCCTGCCAGAAAAGGTAGGGACTTACAGAAGCAGTCGCAGGAGAGAGCAGGTGCATCACAAACTGGTAACCAAATCCAAAATGGAAATCTTAATCAAGGTCAGGGGAAGGCAAGGGGTTGAGTGAGGTGCAGTCAGAACATCGCAGAATAGACATAGAATCAGAATCAGGAACAAACAGAATTAAAGCCACTAGTGGCCTTGACGGGCCTTCGCACGTGTGGTTCCGCAACCCAGGATATTCTGCCACCCAACAAAACAGTCACATGTCATATAGAGGATGTGAAGTCACGTGACCCGTCCGTGTATACTCCGCCATATTGGACGGCTTCAGGATTGTTTACCTTGCGCGAGTGTAATGGATCCAGGGAGTAATCCCCAAGAAAATTTGGAAAATACCCTATCTACATTGCGCGATAACTTGTCTAAGTTTGTTCAGCATCTTGAAGGTGACATGAGGCAGCGTTACGTGGAAAAGTGTTCCAGGTTGGGGATTGCAGATCCGTACAACTTGCCGCAATCCTTGTTCAGGGAAATTCAGAGCTGCGGTGCCGGAGATTTGCCAGATCTGGCCTACCACGACATTTACACTTTTCTTGTTAATCATGAATCGTGTTACACTGGCAAATCCCTCAAAGCTTACAAGAGCCTGGAAGCTTATAAATATTTTGTTGTGGGATGGGTATCCCAACTATACCTCTGGAAGGTTCCGAAGAAGAATGTCTACTTGATAACCTCATGGGTAAGTGGCATTAAGACATTTATCATAAAGAGACTATGCAGGACGTTTTATCATAAGAATGTTCGAAATCTAAACTCAGTTCCAGATATGAGAAGAAAACAGCAAATCAGAAAGCTGTGCACATTTGCGCAGCTTCCGCGAAAATGTGCACAGCTTTCTGATTTACTGTTTTCTTTTCATACTTCCTATGTTTCATGGACTGTAACGGCATTTGCTTATTTAGTAATTTTAATACAGAATTTACTCTGATGAAATTATTCAGACACTCCAACACCCCCCCAAAAAAAATTGGATCTGCAAGATTCAGCCGTTTGTAGTGAACACTTCATATCAGGTAGGTGTAATCTTCTAATTCAATACTCCTAGTACATCTGTTAAGTTGATTTTCAGATTGAATGATAACTGCATACTCAGAAACTAGACAGTACAGTGTTTGTGGCCGTCAGTCTGCTTGATCTCTAATGTTTAAAATGGCTATGCCTAGCCCTACTACCCTGGCCTAGTCTATGACAATGTTTTATCTTTTTGGCTCATATATGCCTTTGAAAGGCCAATCCATAGTAGGGATGGCAAAAACTAAAAAAAATCTTGACTGACCACCGAGCCTCATTAGCCGGTTAAAGTCGGTTAACCTATGAGTTTAAACAGGGATGCAAATGGCGCGCCTTTTGGCGGATGCTGCCTTTTTCACCCTCATCTGCGGGGAATCTATAAAATGACAGGCCCTCCTTTTGGCCCTGTCTATTGGTACAACCAAATGCTGAACAAAATATAACCATTCTCAAAAGATCTACTCCCACACACTTGATAATTGGAACGGGTTTGTCTAAGTTCTATGCATGGCCATGCTGTCCAAGATGGCAGATAAACAAATATCACGTGACCTCGTGATGTCACGTGCACGCTCTCTATATTCATTAAATGTTCAAAGGTGATGTGCATGTTGCAAATGCCATAACTGCTTGATGGATGAGAGATAGACAGACAAAGACTGTGTGTGTGTGTGTGTGTGTGTGTGTGTGTGTGTGTGTGTGTGTGTGTGTGTGTGTGGTGTGAAAATGTACATTTATATATGTACAAAACTATACGTGTCTCCTCCTTATCTGTATCTCATGCTGTAATCTTAAGTCATCTTAGCTTTCCTGTGTCTGCAGTGTGTGTGTGTGTGTGTGTGTGTGTGTACATGCAGAGTTTTCATATGTCTGCAACAAAAATGCACGATGATGGCAGGTCACTAATATATAGATTGAGGCACTCCCTAAAAGCAGAGCTCCCATCTGTTTCTGAGTTGTAGAATTTTCTTATATCCTAGCCAGTCTTTTTTTGTTTTATTTCTTTACTGGCTAACACTAACCACTAGGCGGTGTGTATGACTGGTAATGGCTAACACTGGCCACTAGGCGGTGTGTGTGACTGGTAATTACTAACACTGACCACTAGGCGGTGTGTATGACTGGTAATTACTAACACTGACCACTAGGCGGTGTGTGTGACTGGTAATTACTAACACTGACCACTAGGTGGTGTGTATGACTGGTAATTACTAACACTGACCACTAGGCGGTGTGTATGACTGGTGGTGCACGTACCTGGACAAACCACAAAAAATCGACTCGATGGGTTTACCATTTTTTCTTAGGTATGGTGCTCCGCTGGAGCTCTGCTATTATTGTGTGTGTGTGTGTGTGTGTGTGTCAGAGGGAGAGAGAGAGAGAAAGTGTGTGTGTGTGAAAGAGAGTGTGCTCATAGATATTGCGTGTGCATGTGAGTGCATACTTGTGAGAGAGTGTGTGTGTGTATGCATAAATATGCATATGACTGTGTGTGTATAAGTGTGCACAGAATTCTATATATCATCAGACTCATGATATCCAATATTTTGTGAAGTTTCAGATCAATCCATCAATGAATTGAACATTTTTCCCCATTTCCTGCTTGGCCAGATGGTGGCGCTGTGCTAGGCATCTGAATTACACATGTGAATATCATCACAATCATCTTATCTCATCTCATTATCTCTAGCCGCTTTATCCTTCTACAGGGTCGCAGGCAAGCTGGAGCCTATCCCAGCTGACTATGGGCGAAAGGCGGGGTTCACCCTGGACAAGTCGCCAGGTCATCACAGGGCTGACACATAGACACAGACAACCATTCACACTCACATTCACACCTACGCTCAATTTAGAGTCACCAGTTAACCTAACCTGCATGTCTTTGGGCTGTGGGGGAAACCGGAGCACCCGGAGGAAACCCACGCGGACACGGGGAGAACATGCAAACTCCACACAGAAAGGCCCTCGCCGGCCCCGGGGCTCGAACCCAGGACCTTCTTGCTGTGAGGCGACAGCACTAACCACTACACCACCGTGCCGCCCATCACAATCATAATACACAATATTTTATAAAGTGTCAGATCAATCAGTTAAGGCATTGCCAATTTCTGGCACATTTCCTGCTTGGCCAGGTGGTGGCGCTATAACAGGCAGGCCCATTGGGCGTCAGGTTATCATAATAATCATAATATCTATTGAAGTAAGAAGTGTCCGACCATACAGTCAATGCACTGTGGCTTTCTGACACATTTCCTGTTCATGTGGCAAGATATTAAAATCATAAGGCCATTTCAACATATTACAAGATATCAAAAATCCCTTGGCAATTTAATATCAGCGACATCTTGGCATCACGTATAACAAATTTCACATGAATCTCATGAACCGTCTAGGAGGAGCATGTTAAAATTCATCATGTGTCAAAACACATATTCAAAACCCTATTCTTTCCTTGGCCAGTTGGTGGCGCTATACCAGACAGGCCCATAATGAGTAAAGAGTATCAGAATCAGAATCATATTACAAGATATCAAGTTCAACATTCAGCAATATCTTGGCATATGTTATAATATTTCAACATATTACAACATACAGTGGTGCTTGAAAGTTTGTGAACCCTTTAGAATTGTCTATATTTCTGTATAAATATGACCTAAAACATCATCAGATTTTCACACAAGTCCTAAAAGTAGATAAAGAGAACCCAGTTAAACAAATGAGACAAAAATATTATACTTGGTCATTTATTTATTGAGGAAAATGAGCCAATATTACATATCTGTGAGTGGCAAAAGTATGTGAACCTTTGCTTTCAGTATCTGGTGTGACCCCCTTGTGCAGCAATAACTGCAACTAAACGTTTGCGGTAACTGTTGATCAGTCCTGCACAGCGGCTTGGAGGAATTTTAGCCCATTCCTCCATACAGAACAGCTTCAACTCTGGGATGTTGGTGGGGTTCCTCACATGAACTGCTTGCTTCAGGTCCTTCCACAACATTTTGATTGGACTAAGGTCAGGACTTTGACTTGGCTATTCCAAAACATTAACTTTATTCTTCTTTAACCATTCTTTGGTAGAACGACTTGTGTGCTTAGGGTCGTTGTCTTGCTGCATGACCCACCTTCTCTTGAGATTCAGTTCATGGACAGATGTCCTGACATTTTCCTTTAGAATTTGCTGGTATAATTCAGAATTCATTGTTCCATCAATGATGGCAAGCCGTCCTGGCCCAGATGCAGCAAAACAGGCCCAAACCATAGTACTACCATCACCATGTTTCACAGATGGGATAAGGTTCTTATGCTGGAATGCAGTGTTTTCCGTTCTCCAAACATAACGCTTCTCATTTAAATCAAAAAGTTCTATTTTGGTCTCATCCGTCCACAAAACATTTTTCCAATAGCCTTCTGGCTTGTCCACGTGATCTTTAGCAAACTGCAGATGAGCAGCAATGTTTTTTTGGAGAGCAGTGGCTTTCTCCTTGCAACCCTTCCATGCACACCATTGTTGTTCAGTGTTCTCCTGATGGTGGACTCATGAACATTAACATTAGCCAATGTGAGAGATGCCTTCAGTTGCTTAGAAGTTACCCTGGGGTCCTTTATGACCTCGCAGACTATTACATGCCTTGCTCTTGGAGTGATCTTTGTTGGTTGACCACTCCTAGGGAGGGTAACAATGGTCTTGAATTTCCTCCATTTGTACACAATCTGTCTGACTGTGGATTGGTGGAGTCCAAACTCTTTAGAGATGGTTTTGTAACCTTTTCCAGCCTGATGAGCATCAACAACGCTTTTACTGAGGTCCTCAGAAATCTCCTTTGTTCGTGCCATGATACACTTCCACAAACATGTGTTGTGAAGATCAGACTTGATCTTTTCTTTAAATAAAACAGGGTGCCCACTCACACCTAATTGTCATCCCATTGATTGAAAACACCTGACTCTAATTTCACCTTCAAATTAACTGTTAATCCTAGAGGTTCACATACTTTTGCCACTCACAGATATATAATATTGGATCATTTTCCTCAATTAATAAATGACCAAGTATAATATTTTCATCTCATTTGTTTAACTGGGTTCTCTTTATCTACTTTTAGGACTTGTGTGAAAATCTGATGATGTTTTAGGTCATATTTATGCAGAAATATAGAAAATTCTAAAGGGTTCACAAACTTTCAAGCACCACTGTATCAAAAATCCCTTCGCAATTCAACTTCAGCAATATCTTGGCATCAATGTTTGCCAAGTTTGACATGAATCTGATGAACCGTCGAGGAGGAGTACGTTAAAAATGACCATGTGTAATTTCACTCCAAATGGCCTCATGACATCATCATTCCAAAGTTGTACCCATTCATTTCAATGGGAAATGGAAAAAGGGGCGCTATGAAGTCCCTGGGCCACGCCCGGGGCCTAAAGTCTGTGGCTGAGTAGCAGTGACAATGACTGATGTGTGTATCAAATTTCATGAGTTTTCGTGCATGGGAAATGCCTCAAATAAGGCCAAATGCAACAGAAAAAGAAGTAGAAGAAGAAGAATCCTTCGAAAAACAATAGGGTCTCGCACCGAACGGTGCCCAGGCCCTAATAAGGTCAGAGTCACGAGAAGTCAAACCAGTAAATGACAGCTTGGTAGGATCAGCTAGTTACATGCTGAATGATACTTTGCACTGATTGTGTGGAGAGGGAGCTCTTAAGTACTGTTGGGTGACTGGGTTGGAGATGAGGAGCAGGTGCCGTGATAATTAGAATTCCAGAGAGGGAGGGCAATGTGGCGTTTGGGAGTTGTAGTCCATGGAGGCCATGTTTGGAGGCTGCCACAAACTCTGGTTGCTAGCAGTATGTATGACAATAATGTTATGATCATTATGATGTACTGTATAATGTTATAATAGGCCACAGACTGGTGTAATGTCATTATTTGGACACTTATTTAAAAAAGGAGGTACTATTCAAAAACAAACAACAGTGTGAATTAAAATAAAGTAAGAAAAATCACAATATATATTGTAAAAAATATAAAAATATCTGAATATATCTTTAAAAAATACAAACGTGAATATAAATATGAATAAATGTTACAGCGTTATACTAGATTTTGGACATTTTCTACATTTTTTTTATTACTTGAATTATAAAATAATCTTATGGCTCATTGTATTGTCATTTAGTATAATTTTAAACAATTATTATTATTATTATTATTATTATTATTATTAGTTTGTTATTGTAATAACTTTTAACATACATGAAATATGTGAAAGATTTCATGCTGAAAAAGTGATTTTTAATATTTTTCCCATTCTAGAGAATATAGAGACCGACTAGTGGCCTAGTGGTAGCGTGTCCGCCTCTCAATCGGGAGATCGTGAGTTCTATTCACGGTCGGGTCATACCAAAGACCATCATAAAAATGGTACCTACTGCCATCTGGCAAGGCACGCTGCAATACAGATGTGCATGGGGAGTTAAACTCTTGTGGTTACCAGAGGACTAGCCCCCCACTGTAACCCTAGCTATGTAATAGGTGAGAGGCCGAGGGCTATGGAAACGGAGATTGGCGCCGCCCGATGCGCCACATACAGGTTGGGCCTGGTTAGTACTTGAGTGGGAGACTGCCTAGGAATACCAGGTACTGTAAGGTGTGGGAAGGACTTTGACTTTTTTTTTTTGAGAGAATATAGAATTTTAGAATTTATTTTATTTTTAACCCAAGCTGCTAATGAGTTAAACCAGCACATGTCTGTTATTCTCAAGCAGCAGCATTACTGCTCTCTTACCCCTCCCTTGCCCCTGTCTTACCGCTTTCTTACCACTCACCTTACCCCTCTCTTACTCCTCCCTTACTTCTGTCTTACTGCTCTCTTACCCCTCCCTTAGCACTCTCTTACCCCCTCTTACCCCTCCCTTACTCAGCAGCTCTCTTGGTAGCTCCCCAGGGCAGTTATTTCAGAGTAACAGGATCAGACCCCAATCTAAGTGAATGGTAGAGAGCCATAACTGCTCTTTCAGAGGTCACTGGGACATAAAGACTGCATGTGTAAAATCATGAGTTAAATCTGATAAAAAAAAACTGCTTCAAAAGTTTGGTGATTTTGCCACAAAATATGTTTTAAAATCCTTTTTCCCTACAGATTACTCTTCTACTACACCTACATGACTGTGCACTTCATCAGTACAACATCTCATCTCATCTCATTATCTCTAGCCGCTTTATCCTTCTACAGGGTCGCAGGCAAGCTGGAGCCTATCCCAGCTGACTACGGGCAAAAGGCGGGGTTCACCCTGGACAAGTCGCCAGGTCATCACAGGGCTGACACATAGACACAGACAACCATTCACACTCACTTTAGAGTCACCAGTTAACCTAACCTGCATGTCTTTGGACTGTGGGGGAAACCGGAGCACCCGGAGGAAACCCACGCGGACAACATGCAAACTCCACACAGAAAGGCCCTCGCTGGCCCCGGGGCTCGAACCCAGGACCTTCTTGCTGTGAGGCGACAGCGCTAACCACTACACCACCGTGCCGCCCTCAGTACAACATGATTTGTTTAATATGTTTCCCAGTTCAGTAGATGATTGGCGTTTTGGTGAGGGGGCAGGATTTGTGCGTACAACCATCATCTTTGGTGTTACGGACTGTAACAGTTCTCAGACTTTGGGAAACAGAGGAATGGGAAGCAGGCTTCAACAGGTGAGCTCTTTTATTTTTGCACACTTTTCAGTGACCATACACAAAACAAATACACATGCAACAGGGTTTCACAGCTCTCTCCCTCATTCCTGACTGTCTGCATGATGCACAGAGACACAGGTTAATAGACAGCCAGTAATTTTATACAGGTGCACCTCATCATGTGTTACCTGCTGGTTCAACCTGCCTCCTCACCATTCACAGCCGACGCTCGACCACGCCCCTGCTACCACACCCCCCCACTGCCCAACTCAGGACAGGGAGCCATCTAGCCTGCAGCTGACTACCCCCCACCAGTGGGATAGGTAATCCTCCACCACCATCTGTGCCCCTGGCCTGTGGACCACCTCAAATTTAAAGGGCTGAAGGGCCAGATACCATACCAATGAGTGAGCCGTGCATTGGCATCCTTCATGCAGTGGAGCCACTGGAGCGGGGCATGGTTGGAACAGAAGGTGAATGGGCTTCCTAGCAGGTAGTAGTGAACAGTGAGTACTGCCCACTTGATGGCCAGACACTCCTCTATTGTGCTGTACTTTGACTCTCGCATGGAAAGCTTGCCGCTGATGTACAGCACTGGATGATCCTCCCCCTCCACCACCTGGGACAAAACAGCCCCCAGTCCTCTGTCCGACACATCAGTCTGTAAAACAAAAGGGAGAGAAAAGTCAGGAGAATGCAACAGTGCCCCCCCCATACACACACACACAAAACCACCTTTACCTGAGCAAAAGCCCGTTCATAGTGCTTTGATCAGTCAGGATTTCCAACTCGGGAGATAACACAGAAGAGCACCTCCGCAACACTGCGTGCTGAGATATTGCAGAGAGGCACTGCTTCCGGGTATTGCGCTGCATAATCCACTATGACTAATACAAAGCAATACCCATGTGCAGATTGATCTAATGGCCTGATGAGATCTATGCCAATTCTTTCGAAAGGGCTCTCTATCAGTGGCAATGGGCACAATGGCGCTTTTGTGTGGCCACTGGATTTACCAGCTGGCATTCGTGACATGCCGCACACCACCTGCAGACATTGGCGCGAATCCCTGAATAGAAATGGGCCATGAGACGATTTAGTGTTTTATCCTGCCCCAAATGCCCAGCCATAGGATTATAATGAGACACATAGAATAAAAGTTCCCTGCAGCTCTTTGGGACCAGCAACTGTGTCATCTTTTCTTTAGTTTGAGTGTTCTGTGTCACTCAATACAGCCTATTCTTAATAATATAGAAAAATACGGGAAGGAAAGTGCAATGTTAATTGATTTGGCCATCAATTACTTTCACTTGGTCAAAGGCGTGTCCCAGAGACTCGTCACATGCCTGCTCTAATGGGAAGTCCCCTAAGGGATTCCCCAGAGAGAGAGGAGGGCTCTCCCCACTCTCTGTGTCATCATGATGCAGAGTTGATGCGGGCATGCCTGAGACCACCTCCCCAGCCAATGTTGTGGCAGGATCCCCCCATGATGTACTACTGCAGGACTCACCCACTACTATTTGTTTCATTAATGTTTTAAACCCTGGCCAATCAGTTCCCAGGATCAGTGGGTGAGTGAGACTAACTGTGGTCTCTACACTATGGTTTTCTCCCCGGAAGTGGATAGTGATGGGCATCAGCGGATATTTGTGTATATCACTGTGCACACACTTAACCTTCACCAAACGTGCATTTCCCAGTGACCCACATTGAGTCAGGCTTTGATGTATGGAGGTCTGATAACAACCTGACTCCACTAAAGCCTGATGTGTACCCCCTTGAATACTCACAGTTATCCTGTATGCCCCCGTTCAATCAGGGGAAGCCTGAGATGCATCGGGAACGTGAATCAGTAGCCCTGCCTCCTTGCAGAAGTGCTGATTCCCTGCCTTCCCTCCACATCTACAGACCTGCCTGGGCTCACTCGCGGTTGTTGTGGGCATGGATGAGTTCATCTGTGGAGAGAGAGAGGGGGTTAATGGCAGCACAGACACAGAAGGAGAAGGGAGAGTGGAAACATGAGGATGGACACAAGTGCGGGGAGCAGGTTTGGGGGGAGCTGGCCCCTGTTTCCACAGGGCTGGGATAGGGGAGGGTTGGAGAGAGGGGGAAGGAGAAAGCAAAAGTGGTTGAGAGGGAGTTGTAACAGAGCCTGCTTTCGGATACACCATCAGATGATCCTCAGCCAGTTGGACTGCCTCCTCCCTTTGCCATAAGCCAGCGTGCAGAAGTGCTGGTGCTGTTCTTCTGGGCCACGTCCAAACTGCTGTAAGATGGCTCACTTCAGGTGGAGGTACTCCAGCACGTTGGTGGCTTGGAGCTGTCGAGCCGTGAGCTGGGCTTCCCCCAACAGGAGCGGCAGTAGGTGAGCCACCCACTGTGAGATTGGCCATGAACTCACCTCTGCGACATGCTCGAACAGCTTGATGATGGCATCGGGGTCATCCTGCAGCCCCATCTTCACCAGCTGGACAGCTATGCTGGCTGCAGGAACGACGGCTGGAGCACCCACAGACTGGACCCAGCTCCGGATCACCTGCCGATCCTCTGCCTGGGCTTCAAGCAGGGCCCGGAAGCGCTGGCCTAGGTTGACAGACAGTGCAACGAGGGCATGCTGCTGGCGCTGGAGGTCATCGGCAAACATTTAGAGGAGTTATTGGACTGGCTCAGATCCTGTGGTAACGTTCATTCCTCAGTCCCGGGTTTCGGCACTAGTGTAACAGTTCTCAGACTTTGGGAAACAGAGGAACGGAAAGCAGGTTTCAGAACAGGTGAGCTCTTTTATTTTTGCACACTTTTCAGTGACCATGCACAAAACAAATACACACATGACGGGGTGTCACAGCTCTCTCTCTCGTTCCTGACTGTCTGCACGACACACAGAGACACAGGTTAATAGACAGCCAGTAATTTGATACAGGTGGACCTTATCACGTTACCTGCTGGTTCAACCTGCCTCCTCACCGTTTACAGCTGATACTCGACCACGCCCCCGCTACCACACGGACTTTTCCCATAGACTTCTATTCAGGTGTGTTTTATTCAAGCTTGTCTCCTCCCTTATAATGTCTATTATATTCCGGTTCTGCTAACAGATTCCATAAATCCTACACAGTGCACCTTTAAGTCACACACCAGTGAGAGCCCTGGGTGGGGGGCAGGGCGGAGCCTATTCTTAGTTTAAAATGGAAATAAAATACTTCTAAGGCCCAATCCCAATTCTAATTTCTACCCCTCCCCCTCCGCCTTCCCCTTGGCCCTTCCCCTTGAAACTGAGCTACAAGGGATAGGGCTTGAAATTCAACCCTTACGTATTGGGATAGCCCTTCAACGATCGCATACGTCATCGCGTACCTCCATCAGCGTTTACATTAGCAAAACGCGACCAAATGCGTCATTGGCTGCGACCAGCCGCTACAGTCAGAGCCAGAGGCAGAACCAGAAATCTCTGCTGGCAGGGTGTGATTTGTTAACTAACACCACTGAATGGGATATCTTTGGTGCTTCGTGCACCACATCCGACAGAATGAGGTGTCAGAACACTCATGTAAACAATAAAAGCGAGAATAACAGAACAAAACGTACGCAGTCAAGCAACCGAAAACAATACTCACTCCCAAAGCTTTTTAGCAGCAGCTTGGATTTCAGAAATCGCTGCTCATTCTCAGCTCGAAAGCGAATCAAGCGGCGTGTTTCCTCTGGATAACAACTTAAAACACGTAAATAATGGAGAAAATACATTTATGACAATCTTTCGCCGCGGGAACCGCCATCTTTATGAAATCCGCATGAAATCTCGCTGAAATCCACATGGCATTGTGGGAAATCACTCAAACCCCTTCGTTCAGAGTCTGCTCCAGGAAAATCTCCGTTTGGAGGGGTACAGAAGCCCTCCCCCTTCCCCTACCCCTCCGCGTTAACTGGGATTGGGATACCCCTACCCCTTCACGTGAACGCGCAAAATGGAGGGGAAGGGCCAAGGGGTTGGTCCAAGGGGTGAAATGGGATTCGGCCTAAGTCTCAGGCATCAGGTCAGGTATCAGAATAATGTTACTGTAACACTGAAGGAGGAAAAGCTCACACACACACACACACACACACACACACACACACACACACACACACACAGTCTTCCTATATTTAATATACTTTCTCTCTCTGCACATGTAACACACAGTAGTGCATTAATATAAATCTGCACTACTGTCAGAGCTGCTGTAATAGAAAACTAATCAACACCTTCTGACCAATCAGAGTACAGGATTCAGCAGCACTGTGAGATAAATACATTCAGTGAACATACTGAAACTGGCTGCAGTGCTAGCTTGCTTTTGTAATAGCATATTTAAATTCATAGTGGTAGTGAGGGGAAAGGGGTGTGGCAGTGATTTGGATAGAGGTGGGATATAGAGGGGGAGGGAATTATATTTGCATATTCAGCATATTTGTGCATATTTATAGACCCTGCTTATTTTCTTATGCTAAAGGTTTAACATTTATTCTTCCATATATTTTATTCATGTGGTTTATAAGGACAGTTTCAGGGGGACTTTAAAAGGGTCTCACACACACACACACACACACACACACCCTGTTCCCTGCTGTCTTTTGTTTTCCTCAGTCTTAATGATGAATGGAAAGAAGCAGAGACACACTGGGGTCCAGTGGGAGGTGTGTGTGTGTGTTTGTGTGTGTGTGTGTGTGTATGTGTGTGTTTTAAACCCCTCCTCCTCCTCCTGCCTCAGTTACTCCTTCCCCTCCCTCTCTCCTCTCACCCTCTTTGTGTCCACGCTGCTCTCCTCCTCACGATCACTCGTCTTCTCTCTACACATTCTGAGGAAAGTCATTCGTCCATCTCTTCATCCGTACATCATCCAAACCAGAAGATTCTGGACGATAGATGAAGATAGAGATAGCAGCGTAGGGTGTGTGTGTGTGTGTGTGTGTGTGTGTGTGTGTGTGTGTGTGTGTGGATGGGTGTGTGTGTGCGCGCACTCACCCTGAAAGGAAACACACTCTCATTCCAGTGAATGGATGAAGACAGACAGATCCAAACTGGAGCGCAATAAACGAGTGAAAAAACGGAGACGGACTGGGAAAGAGTCCCTCCATCATCCACACCATCCGAGAGAGAGAGGTGAGAGCAATGTGTGTGTGTGTGTGTGTGTATGTGTGTGTGTGTGTGTGTGTGTGTGTGTGTGTGTTTTCATAGAGACAGCATTCCATTCACACACCAACCTCACAGGGACAAAAGACATTGTGGGGACAAAAGTCCTGGGAACATGGCACTCATTTGGACCACAATTTATAGTGTGTGTGTGTGTGTGTGTGTGTGTGTGTGTGTTAGACAGTGAATTTAAAACATGCACACTTGAGGTTCAGAAAAAGAACGGTCTGATTCACATGCAGCAATGCAGGTGTGTGTGTGTGTGTGTGTGTGTTCTGAGGATCCCGAGTCAGCAGACATTATATCTGTTAAAAAATGCTAAAATGTTGTGGGCGGAGTTTACTTATCCTCTCAGTTTATGATGTCACAAAGTAGTTTAATTCATTTGAATATGCAAATTATTAGACAGTGATGTGTATTTATTTAGCACACTGATAGCCGCTAACTCCTGCACTAGCTAGCTATTTATTACAGCTAGCAAGATTTACTGCCTTATTTTATGTAGCTCTTTATGTTTAGCTCTCTCTCTCTTTCGTATATCATCAGATGGCCAACTCAGTGTCGTGCAGCCACGCCCTCATCTCTGATCCTAAGTCGAAGAGGCCAGCTTCTGAGGGTGGGCTGTATAGGGGGCAGCCGGTGATTATGCACTCGGCAGTCTGTTCAGGTTCGCCACACTCGCATGCTGCACTGTCCGATAGGCCCCACTTCTTCAAAGATGACTTGGAGTGGCCGACCCCAGTGCGTAGACAGTTCAGTGAGGTCCACAGGTGGCATGGCAGGTCTTCTCGTTTTACACCACCTCCTGGGTCCCTGATGTATCGTTGGATGTGGGAGGGCCCAGCCGTCTCCCACGTCTGTTTCCAGGATGCTACCAGCCAGGCATCTCTGGACAAGTCCTCAGGGATAGACTGTAGCATCTCTTGTGCTGTCTTGTTGTAGAGATGGCGAGACTTGAGCCTGCCTGGTGGCCCCACAGTCTTATTGTGGCTTTGTGCAGGACGTGCCAGTCGTACTTCCGGGCTTTTCTTGCCAGGGTGAGGGTAGCTGCATCCCGTCAGAGACTGGCCAAGGTGATTCCAGCAAGGACTGGCAGGTGGGACACAGGGGTGGGTTTCAGACAACCAGTTACTATCCGGAGGGCGCTGTTGATGGCAGTATCTACCTTGTTCACATGTGGACTTCTGCTCCAGGCAGGGGCACAGTATTCGGCTACAGGTAGGACAAGGGCTTGCATGGATATGCGAAGGGTCTGGGGGGAAGCTCCCCAAGTCAAACCCACCAGACGGCGGATGAGCGAGACCCTTGCTGTTACCTTGGCCTTCACTTCATCCAGGTGTTGCTTATAGGAAGGTGTCCAATCCAAGCGTACACCAAGGTACTTGGTGGCTTGGTGGAACTCCAGGCGGTTGTTGCCAACATACACGTCCAGTTCCCTTCTTGCTTCCCGATTGTTGAGATGATATGCTGCAGACACTGTCTTGCCCATGCTGAGCTGAAGGTGCCACTTCTGAAGGTAGTCTGCCAGGATGCCCATGTCTCAGTTGAGACCATCTTCCGTCGCCTTCCATGTTGGGTGTCAAAGCATGATGGCCAAATCGTCTGCATAGCCGTACTTGGTAGATATTATATCTGGCAGGTCGTGAATGTAGATGTTTAGCTAACGCCAGCTAGCTTATTTAATAACGGTGTAGCGTGAGCAGTGTAGCGAGCCTTCACAAACGTTTTCCCAATTATTTTGATTTTTAATGATTGACAGTACAGTGGTGCTTGAAAGTTTGTGAGCCCTTTAGAATTTTCTATATTTCTGCATAAATATGACCTAAAACATCATCAGATTTTCACACAAGTCCTAAAAGTAGATAAAGAGAACCCAGTTAAACAAATGAGACAAAAATATTATACTTGGTCATTTATTTGTTGAGAAAAATGATCCAATATTGCATATCTGTGAGTGGCAAAAGTATGTGAACCTTTGCTTTCAGTATCTGGTGTGACCCCCTTGTGCAGCAATAACTGCAACTAAACGTTTGCGGTAACTGTTGATCAGTCCTGCACACCGCCTTGGAGGAATTTTAACCCGTTCCTCCGTACAGAACAGCTTCAACTCTGGGATGTTGGTGGGTTTCCTCACATGAACTGCTCACTTCAGGTCCTTCCACAACATTTCGACTGGATTAAGGTCAGGACTTTGACTTGGCCATTCCAAATCATTAACTTTATTCTTCTTTAGCCATTCTTTGGTAGAATGACTTGCGTGCTTAGGGTCGTTGTCTTGCTGCATGACCCACCTTCTCTTGAGACTCAGTTCATGGACAGATGTCCTGACATTTTTCTTTAGAATTCACTGGTATAATTCAGAATTCATTGTTCCATCAATGATGGCAAGCAGTCCTGGCCCAAACCATGATACTGCCACCACCATGTTTCACAGATGGGATAAGGTTCTTATGCTGGAATGCAGTGTTTTCCTTTCTCCAAACATAACGCTTCTCATTTAAACCAAAAAGTTCTATTTTGGTCTCATCCGTCCACAAAACATTTTTCCAATAGCCTTCTGGCTTGTCCATGTGATCTTTAGTAAACTGAAGATGAGCAGCAATGTTCTTTTTGGAGAGCAATGGCTTTCTCCTTGCAACCCTGCCATGCACACCATTTTTGCTCAGTGTTCTCCTAATGGTGAACTCATGAACATTAACATTAGCCAATGTGAGAGAGGCCTTCAGTTGCTTAGAAGTTACCCTGGGGTCCTTTGTGACCTCTCCGACTATTACACGCCTTGCTCTTGGAGTGATCTTTGTTGGTCGGCCACTCCTGGGGAGGGTAACAATGGTCTTGAATTTCCTCCATTTGTACACAATCTGTCTGACTGTGGATTGGTGGAGTCCAAACTCTTTATAGATGGTTTTGTAACCTTTTCCAGCCTGATGAGCATCAACAACGCTTTTTCTGAGGTCCTCAGAAATCTCCTTTGTTCGTGCCATGATACACTTCCACAAACATGTGCTGTGAAGATCAGACTTTGATAGATCCCTGTTCTTTAAATAAAACAGGGTGCCCACTCACACCTGATTGTCATCCCATTGATTGAAAACACCTGACTCTAATTTCACCTTCAAATTAACTGCTAATCCTAGAGGTTCACATACTTTTGCCACTCACAGATATGTAATATTGGATCACTTTCCTCAATAAATAAATGACCAAGTATAATATTTTTGTCTCATTTGTTTAACTGGGTTCTCTTTATCTACTTTTAGGACTTGTGTGAAAATCTGATGATGTTTTAGGTCATATTTATGCAGAAATATAGAAAATTCTAAAGTCTTCACAAAATTTCAAGCACCACTGTATATATACCTATAGCAGTCATTTGTAGTAATTAATAAATAAGTTATTTAGCAATTATTTTATTTTATCAAATTTATTTCCAGGGCGGCACGGTGGTGTAGTGGTTAGCGCTGTCGCCTCACAGCAAGAAGGTCCTGGGTTCGAGCCCCGTGGCCGGCGAGGGCCTTTCTGTGTGGAGTTTGCATGTTCTCCCCGTGTCCGCGTGGGTTTCCTCCGGGTGCTCCGGTTTCCCCCACAGTCCAAAGACATGCAGGTTAGGTTAACTGGTGACTCTAAATTGAGCGTAGGTGTGAATGTGAGTGTGAATGGTTGTCTGTGTCTATGTGTCAGCCCTGTGATGACCTGGCGACTTGTCCAGGGTGAACCCCGCCTTTCGCCCATAGTCAGCTGGGATAGGCTCCAGCTTGCCTGCGACCCTGTAGAAGGATAAAGCGGCTAGAGATAATGAGATGAGATGAGAAATTTATTTCCCCGATTTAGAGCCTGGATAATCTGTTAGTGAAAATGCATATGAGCTCGGTGAGTTAGTCACTGCTTTACTGACGGAGGATTGCGTCTTTCAGCTGAGTGAAATAACATGTTCAGATTTACGTGTTTGCCAAATTAATATGTAATAGTGGGCGGAGTCAGTGCTAATTGATTGCTTTATCACTGCAGTTTGTTTGACTGCCGCCTGAAAGTCGTGTGTTTTTTGTGTGTAAATTAATCCCACTGAAGGGAAAGTAATATATTCACAGAAGCCTGTTTCTGGATTTTAAAAAAAATGATGAAATTTTATTATAATCATCAGATAAATCTTTGAATATTATGAGGCATTATGAGTCTGTGAACATGCCTTACATTTATGGATAGAATTAGCAGCAAACACTCTTTTATTGACATTTCTGTTAAATTAGTTTTTTCACATTTTCTTTTCTTCTTTTTTTACTTTTTTGTCTGAGATCAGAACTCTCTCTCTCTCTCTCTCTCTGTATATATATATAATAATAGGAGCAATAGAAGCAGTTAAAAAAAAAAAGTCGATGATGTGATTTAAAGCTGTTTTCTCGTCTCATGATAGTTTTTCCAGTTAAACATGGAGATGGGAGTGGCACGGTGGTGTAGTGGTTAGCGCTGTCGCCTCGCAGCAAGAAGGTCCGGGTTCGAGCCCCGTGGCCGGCGAGGGCCTTTCTGTGTGAAGTTTGCATGTTCTCCCCGTGTCCGCGTGGGTTTCCTCCGGGTGCTCCGGTTTCCCCCACAGTCCAAAGACATGCAGGTTAGGTTAACTGGTGACTCTAAATTTACCGTGAGTGTGAATGGTTGTCTATGTGTCAGCCTTGTGATGACCTGGCGACTTGTCCAGGGTGTACCCTGCCTTTCGCCCGTAGTCAGCTGGGATAGGATCCAGCTTGCCTGTGACCCTGTAGAACAGGATAAAGGAACAGGAAAAAAAATTTTTCCCACGCTTATCCATTGTTAGGGGTAAAAAAAAATTGCTTTTAAAAATAAACAATTCAAAATTGCAGCCAGAGATATTTGAGATTTAAAAAAAAAAATCAGGATACAAATGTAAAAAATTCCAGTCTCTATGCAGATTTTATGTAAATTAGGTAAAAAATAAAGCATGATGTGATCAAACTGATAATGAAAAAGGTTTTATGTTCTACTGAAATACTGAGTTTTCTACAGTGAAGTTGATGATCACCTGATGATCAGTCTCACTATTTTGCTAACATTCTAGCTAGTTAGCTTATGCTAATGTTAGCTATTGCTAGCTGGTAATCGTGATGTAGCCAATATGAACCTTTTAGCAGATTCATATGAATTTAACTCTTTCAGTCGGTTATAAATACCTGAGATGTTTATATGAACCTCATTATGGTTCATACCATATCTACTGTTTGGTCTTCACTTCCTGGATGTGAGCATGAGAGACAATTGTAATCAGCTAAACACTCCGTTCACTTGCTAGTTTACTTTTATATTTCTCTATTTTCCTCGCCCACGATGGAGTCATCAAGGGGCCAAGGTAATGTTTTCAATGGGGCTTCTTTCTTTCTTTCTTTGTTAATGATATTACAAGAAAATGGCTGGAGCGATCTTCATGAAACTTTCAGGATAGATGGGCATTGGTCTCAAATAGAATCTCCAACATTTTGAGGGTCATCCGGTCAAGGTCACCAAAAAGGTCAAAATCGTTTTTTCGCGATATCTTCCTTCATATTCATTCAGATGTGTTCTGATTGGCTGAGAGCAGTCCAGTGTGTTCTGGTTGGCTGAGAGCAGTATGGTGTGCGAATGAGAATCAGAACCATGTTTATTGGCCAAATATGTTCACACACAAGGTCAAAATCAAGGTCAAGGTCACCAAAAAGGTCCAAATAATTTTTTGCAATATCTTCTTTCATATTCATCATTAGTGCTACCAGGCGAGGTTTGTTTTGCCTAACAACACTTATTATATCTGAAATCCACTTTCAGAATGTTTATCAGCTTTCACGCTCAGTAACACTGACATTAACCTCAAAGTATCCTGTAAAATAACTGAATAATTCACTAATCCTGCAGTTCCTCAGTGGTTGTGATGCTTTGTATAATTGTGTGTGTTCGTTGTTTTTATGGATTTGCCACCAGCTGAAGCGTCTCACTGACAGAACATCTGCTCTTCTCCTGCTCTTCTTTGTTAAATGAATGACTGCTGAACAGCATGCGCTTAGCTTTGCGTAAAGATCCTCCACATTTCTGCAGAGACTGAGGAAGATGAACCCCAGAGCTGATGAAGAGCCGGTGTGTGGTGTAACGTATAGTGCATACTGTCAGCTGAATCCTGGACTGTGATTGGTCAGAAGGTGTTGATTAGTTTTCTGTAACAGCAGCTTGTGTGGTGAAGTTTTCTGTAAGGGGAAATGTGTTTATTGAACATTTATGGAAGGAGTCTCCAGTGTCAGAGCTTTATGCTTCTTTGTAGTTTCTTGGTAACATAACAAGCTGAGGTATTAACTTTAAGAGAGAGAATAAGTCGAAGCTGGTGAGGGAACGACTGTTTTTCGCTTCTATAATCTCAGTGACAACACGAACTAACTCATTTCATCAACATTAAATGTAACAATAAACAGATAAAAACTCTATTTGTTGGCGTAAGAGAGCGAACAACTTGGAGACATGATCTGTTCTCGTGTGTGTGTGTGTGTGTGTGTGTGTGTGGTTTCTGTCAGTGATTATTGTAATTATGTACTCTATTTGTATGATTTCATGATTCAGTCTCCTCTCTTCTCTGCATGTCTTATGTCCGTGTGCAGCAAGTTCTCGCTCCAGCACCAGGACGATGTCTCCGAAGGACAACAAACCCAAAAAGCCCCCCAAAGACAGCATGTCCTTACTGCCGTGCTTTTACTTTGTGGAGGTGAGAACGTCCCTAATATTACACTTTCATCCTCAACTCTGTTATTGTTCATGTTTCCATACTCGGACTCCTGAAGCTCCTCATGAACTTCCTGATCAATGATTCATTTTGAGTTGTTCATATTTATTTATATTATTTAAGCTTATATTAAGTGATTATTATTGTTATTATATTCATAGTAGTACTTTATTTTTATAGTGGGGGCAGGCTTATAATAGTGGATGTGGAATATAGTGATATATAGTGATGGGCGTGGCTGTTAGGGGTGGGATTATGGTGTACAGTGAGTGTGTTTTTTGCTTGGATCAAGATGGCTTTGGATTATGTGGTTATGGTGAGGGGTGGAGTTATAATAAGAGGTGTGGCTATGGATTATGTGGTTATGGTGAGGGGTGGAGTTATAATAAGAGGTGTGGCTATGGATTATGTGGTTATTATGGGGGTGGAGTTATAATAAGCGGTGTGGCTAGACATTATGTGGTTATGGTGAAGGCTGGAGTTATCATAAGAGGTTGGGCTAGAGATTATGTGGTTATGGTGAGGGGTGGAGTTATAATAAGAGGTGTGGCTAGAGATTACATGGTTATGGTGAGGGGTGGAGTTATAATAAGAGGTGTGGCTATGGATTATGTGATTACAGTGGGGGTGGAGTTATAATAAGAGGTGTGGTTATGGTGGGGATGGAGTTATAATAAGAGGTGTGGCTATGGATTATGTGGTTATTATGGGGTGGAGTTATAATAAGAGGTGTTGTTATGTTGGGGGTGGAGCTGTAATAAGAGGTGTGGCTATGGATTATGTGGTTATGGTGGGGGTGGAGTTATAATAAGAGGTGTGGCTATGGATTATGTGATTATTATTTATTAAAGCAAAAAGAACCTGGACATGTTAGAAAGATTGTGCCCAGTTTTACACAATGTTATGGCAGACTTTTGAATGGTAGTCTGTGTGTGTGTGTGTGTGTGTGTGTGTGTGTGTGTGTGTGTTGCACTAGAGGAAGTGGAGCAGCATTAACAGTGCCATATGGCAGCGTTCAGCATGTTGTGTTGTACAAACAGAAACAGCAGGACTGTAACACTGGAGGCTCAGTGATGACATCATGACTCATCTTTATGACGGAAAATAACAGAGACATTTATGGAGCAGCACACTGTCACACACACTTCACTATCCCAGGTTACAGTCACACTACAGCTCACGATGGGTTTGCAAATACTTGGCAATGAAAAATCAGTAGCATCATCATCATGCGATGCACGGTGAATGTTCTCTGAGATTCGTGAGTTGTTTTTTGGTGTGTCTCCACCTCGTTAGTGGCCAAAAGCATCATGAAACTTTTCAGTTCATGCACTGAAATGTGGTGGCGATGCTTTCGTCTGCAAACTAAGTGGCAAATCCTTGCAGATGGGTTTGGGAATGCTTCCCAAAGCTCAGGAAACCTTCATTGAATCTCTTGAGATGCATTTCTCTCGAATCCATGTCCCTGATGCTCATGGAAGCCTCATCAACACAGCAGCAAGGCATAGCGTAACCTTCACCGAGACTTAAACAGTGCATTTTCATTCAGGGATCCTTCGGAGCGCATTGTGTGCGCTTGGGGACCCAGTCATTATGGGAACCACCTGATGCTGATTTGAGTGCAATCAGCACGCACATATAAGGACACTGTTTTCACAGAGACTTTGTTAAGTATTGTGTCGGGCATGCAGCGGTAGACGGATATAAATGCAGGAGGAGTGTTTATTAGCAGGTGTGATATTTACAAAAGCAAAACGTGAGGCAAGGTCAAAAGTAAAACCAAAAGCAGAGTCATAAACATGGCTAGAAACAAATGTGACAGTGATAAAGATAATACTTCGCAAAGTCTCTGTGAAATCAGCGTCCAGATGTTTCCCATAATGACTGGGTCCCAAGAGGGCAGACAACTCGCTCCATTAGTGAGCGTGCGAAGGCATGACAGTCATGTGTCCGCCTGCTGTGTGGCCACAACTTTTATCTCACCTGTACATCACCATGGATCACCACCAAAACATTACATTATATTAATGGCATTTAGTAGATGCTCTTAGCCAGAGTGACATACAACACCCCCAGAGCAGCCTGGGGAGCAGTTGGTAGTTAGGTACCTTGCTCAAGGGCACTTCAGCCATTCCTGCTGGTCCAGGGAATTGAACTGGTTACCTTTTGGTCCCAAAGCTGCATCTCTAACCATTAGGCCATGCTTCATTTTCATCGATAACCCATCGCAAAGCATGGTAAGCTATAGTGTGACTGTAGCTTAAAGCCCAGAACACACCCCAACACACACAGCAGAACACCATGTGTGAGGAGCTTCAGAGTTGTTTATTTACTCCCACACTTCAGTCCTGTCAGGTTTTACGCATGTGGCTCATTTACATCAGCGGTGAGAAATCCTCCACAGCTGAAAAAGTCTCTCGCTGTTCTCCATATTTAGCTAGCTCGTTACGCTACTGTCAGGTGTGGACTTTCATAAATATTCTGTTATAGAACAGGGAGTTTACAGCCACAGTACATCTCCTCTGGGTTCTTTATCAAACTGCTGTCTGTCGTATTATGACAACTTTTGATACAAAAAGCAATCAGGAATGTTGAGGAGACATCAGCATCCTATATCTGCCTTGATTCTCTTCGCCACCTAATCCATGACTTTTTCTTCATGAAATCCTGAACCTCAGTAACAGAAAGATAGTTGGTGAGGTGTGAAGTGTGGTGGAAATTCACCTGTAGGTGGCAGCCTGGGCTACTCTTACCTTACGGACACTGCTTTACCTCTGAGTGCTACGAGATTGAGATTGGATACGGTATATATCTGATAACATTCATTAATTATTCGTTTCACTGTTATTTTTATTCATTTAGTAAAGAAAGAATAAATCAGCACGATTGGATGATCGAGTACACTATCATATTTCATTATCATATTTTAAGATAACTGACTCCTCCTGTGTTCCTCACCATCATCTTCTTCCCATCACGTATCAGTGTTCTGCCTCCTTCCAGGTTGCCTCAGATGGAGGAATCCTCAAGTACAGTTCCAGCTCCTGAAATAAACCTCTAGGGTTTTGAATGAGCCATTTATTTTCTTCACACATCGGTCGTCCTTCCCTTTTTTTCACAAAATGTCTGTGTTCAGTGTAGAGTTAAGGATGTACGCAGTGTGGATTTATTCCTCATCTTAGACACATCGGTATTCAGACCTCAGATGTAACTACAGACGTAATTTAGTGTCTCATGGTGACCTCGGCTCCCAGACAAAAGATTAGATCAAGGGATGACTTTCAATGGATCGCAGCGATGAAGCTGCTCTGCCACTGACGACATCCCGACCCAAAATTGGGTCGTTTATGAGTCATTTAGCAAAAGGTTCAACACAAACTTGTGGCGCCCAATCAGAGAGAGTGTGGCGCTCATCCAGCTGCATCCCAGCCCATTCACAAAAGGATCTGCTCATCGGGGGCCCCTGCGGGGGAACTCCCCGGCTACGCCAGACCAACTGAAAATCCATGGCACTGTGGTATCATTATATTTATGTGGGATTCTGACTTAGAGACATTCAATCATAATCTCACAGATGGTAGCTTTGCACCAGTGGCTCCTCAGCCAAGCACAACACATAATCAGTAGGGTAAAACTACCCTGTCTCACAACGGTCTAAACCCAGCTCACGTTCCCTGTTAGTGGGTGAACAATCCAATGCTTGGTGAATGCCGCTTCACAATGATAGAAACAGTCAACATAGCAGGATCAAAAAGTGACATCGCTATGAACACCAGTTATCCCTGTGGTACCTTTTCTGACACCTCCTGCTTAAAACCCCAAAAAACACAGAGCTCGAATTAATCAGTAAAATGTAAAAGAACAGTGTGTGCTGGATCACGTGCTATTCTACACACATGCTGCTGAATAATGAGTGCAGAAGCTGTTTTGTTGAATTAAACCTGTGATTAATGTGAGAATTACAGCCATCACTATTCTTTCAGTAAAATAGTATTAATATACGAGACTCTAGTTAGATTTATTTCAACACTTGCAAAACTTTCTCACTCACAGATCATCATATTAGTCTTTTAATTTTCATTATTTAATTCTCTCTTGATTTTATGTTACGATTTCTATTAAAACATGATTTCCTTCAGTCCGCATTTTCTATCCCAGACATTTTTCAGGTTTAAAGGTGAGTGTTTGTGTTTAAAGTCGGTCGTCTTGGTGATGGTGCAAAACTCCGTCTCGGCGGTGTGAACTACACATGATGATCTGAATGTGGAGCTCAGAAAAGCAGCTCTGTAACCTGATTCTGAATCCCGGGAACTTTCCCGTGTAAATACTTCTGTAACTTTTATACTTAAGGTGCTGGTTGGGAATGCAGTCGGAGGAATTTATTATTACATTCAGAATTTTATTCAGGTTCTACAGTTTGACTGGATGGGAGTTTAACACAAATATATTTTTACGTTTTGTCTCGCTGTCTCTGTCCCCCAGTTGCCCATCGTTGCCTCCTCGATGATCTCTCTGTACTTCCTGGAGTTAACAGACGTCCTCCAGCCGGTTAAATCCGGTTTCCGTTGTTATGATCAGTCTCTGAGTAAACCGTACGTGGAGACGGGAGACGAGCTCATCCCCCTGCTCATGCTTCTGAGTCTTGCCTTTGCTGGGCCTGCTGCCTCGGTAACACACACACACACACACACACAAACCTAACATGCTACCAGTATAGAATTTTCTCTAAATGCTCCTCAATCTGAGATACATCAATGACACAAACAGGAGTGATTCTGTATTTCATTTTAATCTGAGTGTAATAACAGACACTAATGAAAATAAGGCTCATAAAAATATTATATGTTTATATTTATAATATTATAAAAATATAACGCACAAAGTCGAGCTGTAACATGGTGAATGAAGGCATTAGGTTTAATCCAAGAACCATGGTGTCCATGATGGGGACATAACACGGACACACAGGACCATCATGGACATGTTCATTATAATAACCAGGAACATGTGTGACGTCAGAACACAGAACATGGAATATTAACTCAGAAATCAGGAACGCAGGAAACAAGACTCAAAAATATTGCCAACAGAACTTCATAATAAATTACAGAAAGAGCTGAGGGTAAACAGAGAAAGCGATTATACCAAAGCAGGTGCACACAGTGTGATAACAAGCCAATCACAGGACAGGGGCGGAGACAGGACTAAAGCAGAAACTGAAAGGGATATTTGTTGCCATGGAAACATGAGGTGAGAATCCATGTCAGCACGCCTGAGGTAAAAGTTAGTGTAGTGTGTGTGTGTGTGTGTGTTTCAGATCATGCTAGCTGAGGCTCTGATGTACTGCATGCAGTCCAGAGTGAAGTTCAGTCGTGGTTCTGAAGGCAGCATCAACGCCAGCGGCTGCAGCTTTAACTCCTTCCTGCGCAGAACCGTGCGGTTTGTAGGTAATGCCTGTGTGTGTGTGTCTGTCTGTCTATCTCTCTGTCTGTAGCTCACTGTCTGTCTGTCTGTCTGTCTGTCTCTCTGCCTGCCTGTCTGTCTCTCTCTGTCTGTATCTCTGTCTGTCTGTCTCTCTCTCTGCCTGCTTGCCTGTTTGTCTGCCTGTCTATCTCTCTGTCTGTAGCTCACTGTCTGTCTGTCTGTATCTCTGTCTGTCTCTCTCTCTGTCTCTCTCTCTCTGTTTCTCTATCTGTCTGTTTGTCTCTCTGTGTCTGTCTTTCTGTCAACCTGTGTGTGCACATGTGTGTGTGTGCGTGTGTGTGATGGAGAACTGCAGGAGACCCTCAGACCATTCCTCTGATCATTATTGTTCATCACATATTAGTAACAGATACAGTGCAGTAACCATAGTGAACAGAGCTGTAGCTTTGCACTGAATTCTGTCTGTCTGTCTGTCTCTCTCTCTCTCCCTCTCTCTCTGTAGGTGTGCATGTGTTTGGTTTATGTTCTACAGCTCTTGTGACAGATGTTATCCAGCTCTGCACTGGTTATCACACTCCGTTCTTCCTCACCGTGTGTAAACCCAACTACACTCTGCCTGGAGTCTCCTGCCACAAAGACCCCTACATCACTCAGGACATCTGTTCAGGACGCGACCATTACGCTATCCAGTCCGCCAGGTAACACACACACACACACACACACACACACACACACACACACACACACCACCCACTGTTATCTTCAAACATACCAACAGTCAGACCTGGAATGACTGACAGTTGTGTATTCTCATCTCGTCTCATTATCTGTAGCCGCTTTATCCTGTTCTACAGGGTCGCAGGCGAGCTGGAGCCTATCCCAGCTGACTACGGGCGAAAGGTGGGGTTCACCCTGGACAAGTCACCAGGTCATCACAGGGCCAGTTGTGTATTTACAAACCCAATTCCAAAAAGTCGGAATTCTGTGTAAAACATAAATAAAAACAGAATGTAATGATGTTCAAATCATTTCCAACCTAAATCTAATTAAATACAACACAAAGACAAAATATTTAAGATTCAAACTGATAAACTTTTATTGTTCTTTGTAAAATACACTCATTCTGAATTTCATGTCATCAACACGCTCCAAATAATTTGTACCAGGGGCGTGTTTACTCCTGCATTACATCATCTTTTCTTTCACAACACTCAATAAGTGTTTGAGAACTGCGGACCCTCATTGCTGAAGTTTTGAACATTAAATTCTTTCTCAATTTTGCTTGATATATGACTTCATTTTTTTTTCAACAGTGCAGGGTCTCTGTTGTTGTATTTTGTGCTTCATAATGTGCTACAGATTTTCACTGGGAGGCAGGCAGGCCAGTTTATCACCTGCACTCTTTTACTATGCAGCCACGCTGCTGTAACACGTGCAGAATGTGGCTTGGCGTTGTCTTTCTGGAATAAGCAGGACGTCCCTGAAAAAGACATCATCTGGATGGCAGCACATGTTGCTCCAAAACCTGTATGTACCTTTCGGCATTAATGGAGCCTTCACAGATGTGTAAGTTCCCCCTGCCATGGGCACTAACACACCCCCATACCATCACAGATGCTGGATTTTGGAACTTTGCTCTGGTAATAATCTGGATGGTTCTTTAACCCGGAGGACACAACGTCCTTGATTTCCGAAAACAGTTTGAAATTTGGACTCATCAGACCACAGCGCACTGTTCCACTCTACCTCAGTCCGTCTCCGATGAGCTCAGGTCCATACAATTCACCAGCGTGTCTGGAGGTTGTTGATGCACAGCTTTTGGTTTGCATGGTAGATGCAGTGATGGACTGTGTTTACTGAGTTTTCTGAAGTGTTCCTGAGCCCATGCAGTAATATCCTTTATTCAATCATGTGGGTTTTTAATGCAGTGCTGCCTGAGGGGTCGAAGGTCACAGGTGTTCAGTGTTGGATTTCAGCCTTGTCCCTTATGTTCAGAGATTTCTGTGGATTCTATGAACATTTTGATGATATTATGATAGTTGATGGTGAAATCTCTAAACTCCTTGCAGTTGTACATTGAGAGACATTGTTCTGAAACTGTTGGACTACCGTATTTACCCCTGCAGTAGTGAACCTCGCCCCACCCCTGCTTGTGAATGACTGAATCTTTCCAATTACCAGTGAACCTGTTTACCTGTACAATGTTCCAAACAGGTGTTTATGAGCTTTCCCAACTTTCCCAGTCATTTGCTGAGCCTGTCACAACTTATTTGTAATGTGTTGCCGGCATCAGATTCAGAATGAGTGAATATTTACAAAGAACAATAAAGTTTATCAGTTTGAATATAAAATATCTTCTCTTTGTATCATATTCAGTTGAAAGTAGATGGAAAAGGATTTGCAAATCATTGCATTCTGTTTTTATTTATGTTTTACACAGAGTTCCCTTTTCTTGGCATTGGGGTTGTACCATACTAACTCAGCTGAAATCTCTCTCTCTCTCTCTCTCTCTCTCTCTCTCTCAGGAAAACGTTCCCGTCCCAGCATGCAACACTCTCTGGCTTCGCAGCTGTCTACATCTCTGTAAGCACTGCTCACTTTCCTCACTTTAATTTCTTTTTTCTCCACTTGTACTCAAAGATTGAAATTAAAACCTCATTACCATGGCAACTCCTGCATTAGCGCCTGCTAGCTGTAGCTGATTAGCATTGAGCAAACATCAGCTGCTTGCCAACTTTCATCCTCCTGTATTCCTCCCCAGAGGAAACTTCATCTGACATTATCTCTGCATCGCTGAGCTCCATGTGAGACTCGTACTGTTAATTACAACGCTGGCGCTGAGAGAGACAGACAAGCAGCTGAAATAATATCAGTCCATCACAGTGGCTTCTGATTGGCTGAGACTATAAGGCTAGGCTAGCACAGTTATTGTTAGTCAGATATAAAGTTTTGCATTGAACTGTAATTATTATTATTTTAGTCATATTATTTATTATTTTTATTCTGTATTATTATCTATAATGTTTTGTTCAGACTGAATGCTCTCTCTTGATGCTAATCCAACATTCCTCCATCTTTTCCTGAGCAGATGTACTTTAACGCCACCATCTCAGACAGCACCAAGCTCCTGAAGCCCGTGTTGGTGTTTATCTTCGCGATAGCAGCTGCTCTGGCGAGTCTCACGCAGATCACGCAATACCGCAGCCATCCCATTGACGTCTATGTGGGATTCGTCATCGGAGCCGGAATCGCTGTCTATCTGGTAAAACGTCTGCTTTAGTAACCGGAACCTGTAACGAGTAACGAACCTGTAATGACTTAGCGTTTGTAGCTGAGGAAGTAAAAACAGCACACTCAGGATGTTGGACTATAAACATTAAGACAAAGTGAAATGAAGTCTGCATTTTTATTCCACAAAGTGGAACGTTAAATACGGATACGGACGGAGCCTTCTGTTCATATTCTGCGTTCATTTCATCCATAATTGCACAAATGGAGCTGTACCACCAGAAACTGGCGGGCAGTGTAACCAGTAGTTCAAGTGACACACAATTAAGAAGTAATAAAATTGGTGGAACTTTCTGAGGAGAGGTAATGCGATTTACTAAAAATTTTAAACATCTGCCGCTGTCTATGATGCTGCTTCCGCTTTTGTCTCTTTCTTACCAGATACATTATTACAACTTCCTCCACCGTTGCCATGTTTGTTGTTGTCAGAGACTTTTGACCCTCAACTGCTCTCTAGTGGATGTTTTGCTTCACATCCAGACCAAAATAAAGGACGTGTGGGCAGTGATGGTTACATCATATGAAGCAGACACATTTACTTTTATGAATAAAGGAAGAGTAAATGTGCCTTAACAGGGTATGTTTGTGTGGGCAGGACTTATCCATTGGTTTTATCCATCAGCATTTTATTGGTTAGTAAAAATAAAAGTGGGCAATACAGAACAACAACAGAGTCAGATTTCTGTCCTTAGAGCATCGCTGTTCCTCTGTCCTTCACACGAGAAAGGCGAGGTTTTTTTCTTGTGACACTAAAGTCATCATTCTAATGAGTGAATGTCAGTTTGTTTACAACCCCAATTCCAAAAAACTTGGGATGCTGTGTAAAATGTGAATAAAAAACAGAATGTGAAGGTTTGCAAATCATGGAAACTCTGTATTTCATTGAAAATAGTACAAAGATAACATATTAAATGTTGAAACTGAGAAATTTTATTGTTCTTTGAAAAATATATGCTCATTTTGAATTTGATGTCAGCAACACATTTCAGAAAAGTTGGGACTGGGGTGTGTTTACCACTGTGTTGTATCACCTCTACTTTTAGCAACACTCTGTAAGCGTTTGGGAACTGAGGAGACCAACTGCTGTAGTTTTGAAAGAGAAATGTTGACCCATTCTTGTCTGATGTACAATTTCAGTTGCTTAACAGTTCAGGGTCTCCTTTGTCATATTTTGTGCTTCATAATGGGAGACAGGTCTGGACTGCAGCAGGCCAGTTTAGCACCTGGACTCTTTTACTACGGAGCCATGCAGTTTTAATATGTGCAGAAAGCGGTTTGGCGTTGTCTTGCTGAAAGAAGGAAGGCCTTCCCTGAAAAAGATTTTGTCTGGATGGCAGCATATTGCTCTGAAATGTGTTTATATCATTCAGCATTAATGATGCCTTCCCAGATGTACAAGCTACCCATGTCATGTGCACTAACGCCCCCTCATACCATCACAGACGCTGGTTTTTGAACTGTGCACTGATAAGCCGGATGGTCCCTCTCCTCTTTAGCCTGGAGGACGTGGTGTCCATGATTTCTCATAAGAATTTCTACTTTTGATTCGTCAGACCTCGGGACAGTTTTCCACTTCGCCTCAGTCCATTGTAAAAGAGCTCGGGCCCAGAGACGGGGGCGGGGTTTCTGAATATTGTTTATATCTGGTTTTAACTTGCGTTTGTGGATGCAGTAATGAAGTGTTTTCACAGACGATGGTTTTCTGAAATGTTCCTGAGCCCATACAGTGATTTCCACTACAGACACGTATCTGCTTTTAATGCAGTGTCTCCTGAGGGCCTGAAGATCAAAGACATCCAATGTCAGTTTTCAGCCTTGTCTCTCGCATGCAGAGATTTTTCCAGATTCTCTGAATCTTTTAATGATATTATGGGCCATAGATGATGTGATCCACAAATTTTTTACAATTTTATATTGAGGAACATTATTTTTAAATTGTTGCACTGTGTCAGCCAGGCGAAGTATACTGTCACTGTGATGCAGGTTAATAAGAAGAAGAATAAGCCTTTATTTGTCACATGTACACTGAAGCACAGACTTAAGCACACAGTGAAATTCCTCCTCTGTATTTAACCCATCTGAAGCAGTGAACACACACATGCACACACAAGTGCTTGCTCACTGGGGATAGATTAGGGACAAAATTAACTCATGTTTTAAGTCATTCAACTTCTGTAAAGCTGCTTTGCAACAATGTTTATTGTTAAAAGAGCTATACAAATAAACTTGACTTGACAAATGAGCACACACCCAGAGCAGTGGGAAGCACCCGAGGAGCAGTTGGGGGTTAGGTGCCTTACTCAAGGGCATTTCAGCCCAACCTCAGGCCATGGCTGCCCCTATGTTAACCTAACCCATGCAGACACGGGGAGAACATGCAAACTCCACACAGAAAGGCCCTCATTGGCTGCTGGGCTCGAACCCAGAACCTTCTTGCTGTTAGGCGACAGTGCTAACCACTACACCACAGTGCCATGATGGGAGTGGAGATGTATGTATGTGCAGAAGAGTCTTTATAATAAAAAAAACAGGAAACAGGTATAAAATCCAAAAACGGCAGGCTGCAATCATAATGAGGAACAGGCAAAGGGTCACAGACATCAGTGTTGTTTTTGGCAGCCATTTTTGATTGAGTTTTAGTCTTAGTCTTTTGGATGAAATGCTTATTAGTTTTAGTCACATTTTAGTCAATTCTATCCTTGATAGTTTTGGTCTAGTTTTAGTTGACGAAAACTAAAAGGGTTTTAGTCCAGTTTTAGTCAGTCATTTTAGTCGAAAAAATAATTACTTTAAAACATTAAATTAGGCCAATACAGAGATAGGAAATTGTAATCGAAGTTGACAGGTTGTGCATAACATGCGCTCTACATAAACGCTGTCTAGTGTGCATGTTCTCTATATAAACGCTGTCTAGTGTGTATACTCTCTACATAAACGCTGTCTAGTGTGCATGCTCTCTACATAAATGCTGTCTAGTGTGCATGCTCTCTACATAAACGCTGTCTAGTGCGCATGCTCTCTATATAAATGCTGTCTAGTGCGCATGCTCTCTGCATAAACGCTGTCTAGTGCGCATGCTCTCTACATAAACGCTGTCTAGTGCGCATGCTCTCTACATAAATGCTGTCTAGTGCGCATGCTCTCTGCATAAACGCTGTCTAGTGCGCATGCTCTCTACATAAACGCTGTCTAGTGCGCATGCTCTCTGCATAAACGCTGTCTAGTGCGCATGCTCTCTACATAAATGCTGTCTAGTGCGCATGCTCTCTGCATAAACGCTGTCTAGTGCGCATGCTCTCTATATAAACGCTGTCTAGTGCACATGCTCTCTACATAAATGCTGTCTAGTGCGCATGCTCTCTGCATAAACGCTGTCTAGTGCGCATGCTCTCTGCATAAACGCTGTCTAGTGCGCATGCTCTCTGCATAAACGCTGTCTAGTGCGCATGCTCTCTGCATAAACGCTGTCTAGTGCGCATGCTCTCTACATAAATGCTGTCTAGTGCGCATGCTCTCTACATAAACGCTGTCTAGTGCGCATGCTCTCTGCATAAACGCTGTCTAGTGCGCATGCTCTCTATATAAACGCTGTCTAGTGCGCATGCTCTCTACATAAATGCTGTCTAGTGCGCATGCTCTCTGCATAAACGCTGTCTAGTGCGCATGCTCTCTGCATAAACGCTGTCTAGTGCGCATGCTCTCTGCATAAACGCTGTCTAGTGCGCATGCTCTCTACATAAATGCTGTCTAGTGCGCATGCTCTCTGCATAAACGCTGTCTAGTGCGCATGCTCTCTATATAAACGCTGTCTAGTGCACATGCTCTCTACATAAACGCTGTCTAGTGTGCATGCTGTCTACATAAATGCTGTCTAGTGTGCATGCTGTCTACATAAACGCTGTCTAGTGCGCATGCTCTCTACATAAATACTGTCTAGTGTGCATGCTCTCTACATAAACGCTGTCTAGTGTGCATGCTCTCTACATAAATGCTGTCTAGTGCACATGCTCTCTACATAAACGCTGTCTAGTGCGCATGCTCTCTACATAAATACTGTCTAGTGTGCATGCTGTCTACATAAATGCTGTCTAGTGTGCATGCTCTCTACATAAATGCTGTCTAGTGTGCATGCTCTCTACATAAACGCTGTCTAGTGTGCATGCTCTCTACATAAATGCTGTCTAGTGTGCATGCTCTCTACATAAATGCTGTCTAGTGTGCATGCTCTCTACATAAACGCTGTCTAGTGCAGACATCCCAAGTCTCCCGGAAGTTCCGGGAGTCTCCCGCATATTGATGGCGGCTCCCTGATGCCCGCAAATTGGAGAATATCTCCCAGAATCTAGAGCAAGAGCGTGCACGCGAAACATTAATGTCTGCATCGCGCATATGATGGAGTGCGCGAGGGAGAGCGAGAGAGTCTGCGTGTGTGCCTGTTCATGTAGCGCATGCTAGACAAAGAGCATCCTGATTGGTTTACAGACATCCAAACTCATTTTAGGGAGGTGTTGTGACCCCCCCCCATGGGAAAAAAGTCATGCGTCACGACACCTCCCTGAAATGAGTTTCTGCAGGTTGGGATGTCTGCTAGTGCGTATGCTCATGGGCGCAGATAGAGGGTGGGATGGGTGGGATTCGTCCCACCCAGATTTAAATTCACCTCGTTCGGTCCCCCCCACTTATAGGGAGGAAAAAATGTCTACGCTGTCTTTCTTTGCATAAGGCAAACCTCACAGAAAAATCAAAAGACTAATTACCATTCGGTTTATTGAGGTGCACAGCAGTACATACATAGTTGCAACAACTCACATAAAACAAAACAAAGACTGAGATTCAGTTGGTTGAGCTGCGCAGACTGCACAGGTTGTGAGCTCGAGCTTGGTTGCTATGGTTACCCACAACAAGTTTGACAGGCATATCGGGGACAGCTCCTAGTTCAGGACCCCAACACGGCATGATGAAGGGTGCCAAACCGAAAAGGCAGAAAACGATTGCATCTTTTTTTTTTCAAAAAACAACGACTGTAAGTAAACTGTGCCTTACTTTATCATATCACCTTGCAATTTTTTGATAGTCTGTTCAAAGTAATGTCGTAGTGAAAGTAAAATCATACGGAGTAGAGATGCCTTTCTGGTAGCCTCCTTCTTTCGGTGGTAGCCTGTAGATACAGTGCTCAGAAGGCAGTTTTAATGTTTAATCTGGCGTTCCCTGCCATAATTTCAGCGAGCATATTGTTTCATAAGGAAACTTTGCGAAGAGTTGTTGACTGACTGCCGCTCACGCAACACACAGGAATAGTTAGAAAGTCAGGATGCACTGGTTTACACTTTACACACACACGTAGCCCAGCCTCTCGCTATGTTTAACAGTTGGAAGTTTCAGTGTGCTGAAAGTCAGTTAATGTTTAAATAAAACAGTTTTTGCATACGGCATATGGCATGCTTGGGGAGTGATTGGAATCAGTATCAGAATCAATAAGCTTTATTTCTTTCAATGATGGGTAATTAAGTTTGACAGTCCAAGTCTCAATACATAGGATACACAGACCTAGATGCTATAGATAAATACAAAGGGTAGACAAAACAGTCAGCAGTCATCCAGAACACACACACACACACACACACACACATATTCAACCCACATGACATCCTGTCGTGTCAGTGGTAAATAGCACATGAGAGCACCAGACATCACAGGTGTGCTCTATTCCTACTCTTTATTTATTAGTAGGCCTAAGCTAACGGTTGCAGGGATGAAGGAGTGATTTTTTTTTGTCTTAGCTGAGTAATGTCGCCGCCCTGAGGGCATCAGAGTATATTCCTCGCACAACACATGGTGGGGGTGGGGGTGAGGTTGGGGTTGGTTTGCTGGCAGCTTCCCCCCCCCCCCCCCCCCCGTTCAAAAAACATATCTGCGCCCCTGTGTATGCTCCATTGTTCACAGACTCGTGTTTCTGCCTCCATTTAACATGTTGCAATGCACTGATAGAGCACAAACATGTCATGATGAACACACAACTAGAAGATGACCACACTGTCTGTTAATGTAAATATGATGGCTAAACGTGCTGCTAACGTTAGAGTAGCCAGGTGTGCTGCTGCTCATTTAGACATATTAAGGCACAGCAACAGGTCTGAAAAGCTACATTTCCCCCCGCATGTTTCACAGTAACTCAAATGTGGGTCAATATATGACAAAGCATTCAGTTGCTGTCCCACCAATAATCCCTGCAGGACAAGTTTTACTCATGACATGTTAATTGAATTTAAGTTAGCTTAACCAAGCCAACTTTAGCATGAAGCTAGTGGTCCCATTCATTTTTGCCAGGTCACTGTGTTTTGGAAAACTTCATAGGAAATTCATCACAGCCCGATTGTTGAGTGACATTAACCAAAGCTAGCAAACGTATACATGATCTGTTAACAGGACTTCTTGTAACGTTAACTTACTGTCACAGAAATAGCAGCATGGTGAGCCTTTAGATGGCTCTTGAGGTTGGTCGTATTCTTGCCACGTAGTTTATAGCCACAGCGTGTACCTCTGTTTCCCACTACAAGGCATTCTGTTTTATTTTCTGCTGGATTATGTGTAAAGTATGTCCAAAAATCACCACGTCTTTTCCGCCCACCAAGCCCTTGTGCTGGCGTTGCCGCCGCCATGGTCCATGAACTGTGTGGCTGCCCCGGTGTGCACTGTGCCTGGTGGGCGTGACCAAACAAGGACCGGATGCAGGTGCATTGCTGATATTTTCAGCATTTGGCAGACAGGTTGCACGCGCCGTTGGAGGACACGCCATGCATTTTGATAGTCCTATAGCCAACCCACTAACATTTTCGTCTCGTCTTGTCTTGTCAAGGAAAACAACAGATACTTCTCGTCATATTTTCGTGATCAAAGAGTTATGTTTAGCTCATCACTGTCTCATTTTAGTCATGAAAAAAAGGTGTGTTAACAAAATCATTTCGTCATCATTAATGAAAACAACACTGACAGACATGAACAGGCAAAGGGTCGGGTGAGGCACAAACAGGCTTGTAACAGTTCCTGATATGGATGGAGCACAGAAGCACGGCAGGCGAGAGTTGATGTTCACATACACACACTTTATTTTCCTTATTTTAGCTTTTCAGCTTCATTCCCTCAGTCACACACGCAACATACACATGCATTGTGGTTGGGGAGAGGGTGCAAAGGCACTTTTGGAGTGGCCACGGGATTTAGTAATTGGCATTCATGGCACACTGCACACCACCAACGGACGCCCCCACAAATCCCTGGCCAATAGAACTGGGCCATTATTCAGGCTAGTGTTTTATCTTGCCTCAAGTGTCCAGCCATGGGATTAAAGTGAGCTACATGGAATACGAGTTCTCTATGGCTCTTTGGGATTAATAATTGAGTTATCTTTTCTCCAGTTTGAGTGTCCTGCATCACTCGGTACAACCTATCCTTAATAATAGTGAAATAAGGGAAGGCCAGTGTCGCGCTCAGCTGGAGAGTTTGACCATCGATTACTCTCATTTGGTCAAACACATGCCACAGAGTCTTGTCTCACGACTGCTATAATGGGAAATCCCCAAGGGAATCCCCAAGAGAGGGAGGAGGGGCGGGGTGCTCCTCACTCCTCATATCGCCCTGACGCAGTGCTCACGTAGACTGCTCTATGACAGCTTCCCCAGTCAATGCCACACCGGGAGCTTCCTGTGATGTATTTATGCAGGACCCACCTCTCATTATGTGTTCCATCAATTCTTTAAACCCTGGCCAATCAGTTCCCAAAATTAACAAGTGGGTGAGACGAGGGTTAACCGCCGCCTTAATTCTATGTGTTTGGCCCCAGAATAGAATATGGACAGACACTAGAGGGTAATTGTGAACACCCCTGTGCACACACAACACCTTCACCATTTGTGCTCTCCCCAATGCCTCACCTTGCACCAGGCATTGGTGAACTGAGGTCTGGTTACAACCGGAATCCACCAACGTATGATATTTATCCCCTTGAACACTTACTGGTATGCAATATGTTCCGGCCCTATCAGGGGCAGTCTCTGGTGTGTCAGGGATCTGGATCATAGCTCCCACCTCCCTTGCGGAGCTCTGACTCTGGAGATCAAATCAAGTCAAGTTTGTTTGTATAGCGCTTTTAACAATAGACATTGTCCCAAAGCAGCTTTACAAAATCTGAATGACCCAAAACATGAGCCAATTTTATCCCTAATCTATCCCCAATGAGCAAGCCCATGGTGATGGTGGCAAAGAAAAACTCCCCCAGACGACACGAGGAAGAAACCTCGAGAGGAACCAGACCCAAAAGGGAACCAATCCTCACCCCTGACAACAACAGACAACATGACTATAACATGAACAGTTTTAACATGAAGTCAGTTTCGTTGATGTTGTAACTCTTCATTGATGGAAACTTGAGTGCAAAACTGTTCATGACAACCACAGTCCCAAAGTTAGCAAGCCAAATGTAGTCCTCAGCCACAAAAGCATTACTGTAAGTGTCCAGAGTGTCTTCCAAGTGTGATTTTCAACTGTCCATATGGGGCCGTCCTCCACAGGAGCGATGTGATGAGACTCCAACCAGACATAGGGCATTAGGATGGATCAGGCAGGTCCGAGGAGCAGAGGAGGTTCAGCATCTCGATCTCAGGATTGACATGTAACTTAGAGGGACAGATTGGGGGAGGGGGGGAGAGAAAAAACACAGGTTGTTAGGTATGCCCAATGTCACCTGAATAAGTAGGTACAGTATACATTTTGCGCTGAGTACAAGCAGGGACTCCGGCAAAACTAACTATGACAGCATAACTAAAAGGGGAGAGCCAGAAGATAACACAGGCATGAGGGAGCCCTGGGACATAAAGCAGCAGCCACTACACCATCAACAAACTCGAGTGAGCAAGCGAGTGGGGACTGACAGCATCCATACATCCCAGTTTGCCAAAACACTCTGTCTGAGGACCCTCCAGATCTACACCTTTACCTCATAAACACCATTAACAAAAGGCTTGACTAAACAGATATGTTTTCAGCCGAGACATAAACGCTGAGACTGTGTCTGATTCCCGAACATTACTTGGAAGGCTGTTCCATAACTGTGGGGCTTTGTAGGAAAAGGGTCTGCCCCCTGATGTAGCCTTCACTATACCTGTATGAGGTAACAGCAGATAGCCTGAACCTTTTAATCTAAGTAGGCATGGCAGGTCATAAAGGACCAGAAGTTCACTCAGGTACTGTGGTGCGAGACCATTCAGTGCTTTGAAGGTCAATAGTAGTATTTTATCATCAATACGAAATTTGATTGGGAGCCAATACAGTGTGGATAAGACAGGAGTGATGGGGTCATATTTTCTAGTTCTAGTAAGGACTCTTGCTGCTACATTTTGAACTAACTGGAACTTGTTTATGCACTTATTGGAACATCCAGACAGTAAGGCATTACAACCCCGATTCCAAAAAAGTTGGGACAAAGTACAAATTGTAAATAAAAATGGAATGCAATGATGTGGAAGTTTCAAAATTCAATATTTAATTTAGAATAGAACATAGATGACATATCAAATGTTTAAACTGAGAAAATGTATCATTTAAAGAGAAAAATTAGGTGATTTTAAATTTCATGACAACAACACATCTCAAAAAAGTTGGGACAAGGCCATGTTTCCCACTGTGAGACATCCCCTTTTCTCTTTACAACAGTCTGTAAACGTCTGGGGACTGAGGAGACAAGTTGCTCAAGTTTAGGGACAGGAATGTTAACCCATTCTTGTCTAATGTTGGTTTCTAGTTGCTCAACTGTCTTCGGTCTTTTTTGTCATATCTTCCGTTTTATGATGCGCCAAATGTTTTCTATGGGTGAAAGATCTGGACTGCAGGTTGGCCAGTTCAGTACCCGGACCCTTCTTCTACGCAGCCATGATGCTGTAATTGATGCAGTACATGGTTTGGCATTGTCATGTTGGAAAATGCAAGGTCTTCCCTGAAAGAGACGTCGTCTGGATGGGAGCATATGTTGCTCTAGAACCTGGATATACCTTTCAGCATTGATGGTGTCTTTCCAGATGTGTAAGCTGCCCATGCCACACACACTAATGCAACCCCATACCATCAGAGATGCAGGCTTCTGAACTGAGCGCTGATAACAACTTGGGTTGTCCTTCTCCTCTTTAGTCCGAATGACATGGCATCCCTGATTTCCATAAAGAACTTCCATAAAGAACTTCAAATTTTGATTCGTCTGACCACAGAAGAGTTTTCCACTTTGCCACAGTCCATTTTAAATGAGCCTTGGCCCAGAGAAGACGTCTGCGCTTCTGGATCATGTTTAGATACGGCTTCTTCTTTGAACTATAGAGTTTTAGTTGGCAACGGCGCATGGCACAGTGAATTGTGTTCACAGATAATGTTCTCTGGAAATATTCCTGAGCCCATTTTGTGATTTCCAGTACAGAAGCATGCCTGTATGTGATGCAGTGCCATCTAAGGGCCCGAAGATCACAGGCACCCAGTATGGTTTTCCGGCCTTGACCCTTACGCACAGAGATTCTTCCAGATTCTCTGAATCTTTTGATGATATTATGCACTGTAGATGATGATATGTTCAAACTCTTTGCAATTTTACACTGTCGAACTCCTTTCTGATATTGCTCCACTATTTGTCGGCACAGAATTAGGCGGACTGGTGATCCTCTTCCCATCTTTACTTCTGAGAGCCACTGCCACTCCAAAATGCACTTTTTATACCCAGTCATGTTAATGACCTATTGCCAATTGACCTAATGAGTTGCAATTTGGTCCTCCAGCTGTTCCTTTTTTGTACCTTTAACTTTTCCAGCCTCTTATTGCCCCTGTCCCAACTTTTTTGAGATGTGTTGCTGTCATGAAATTTCAAATGAGTCAATATTTGGCAGAGTCAATATTTGGAGAGGAAGTCCGCCATGACCATCTGCACCCCCGGCCTGTGGACCACCTTGAAATTAAAGGGTTGGAGTGCCAGATACCAACGGGTGATCCGCGCGTTGGCATCCTTCATGCGGTGGAGCCACTGGAAGGGCGTGTGGTCTGAACAGAGGGTGAAAGGGCGTCCCAGCAGGTAGTAACAGAGGGTGAGGACCGCCCACTTGATCGCCAAGCACTCCTCGATAGTGCTGTAGCACCCCTCACGCACCGACAGCTTCCTGCTGATGTACAAGACTGGGTGGTCCTCCCCCTCCACCTCCTGGGACAAAACAGCCCCCAGCCCTCTGTCCGACGCATCTGTCTGCAACATAAAGGGGAGAGAGAAGTCAGGGGAGTGTAAAAGTGGCCCCCCACACAGTGCAGCCTTTACCTCAGAGAATGCCCGCTGGCATTGCTCCGTCCACTGGACCGGATCTGGTGCCCCCTTTTTAGTCAGATCAGTCAGCGGGCTGGTGACATCCGAATAATTAGGTATAAACCTATGATAGTAGCCAGCCAGCCCCAGGAACTGTCTCACCCCCTTTTTGGTCTTGGGCCTCGGGCAGGCCGCAATTGCTGCTGTCTTGTTAATTTGGGGATGCACCTGCCCGTTGCCCAAGTGGAAGCCCAGATACCGTACTTCCACCCGCCCAATCATACACTTCTTTGGGTTGGCTGTGAGCCCCGCTCACCTCAGCGACCTAAGGACGGCCCTCAGATGTTCGAGGTGCCTCAGCCAGTCATTACTATAGATGATGATGTCATCGAGGTAAGCGGCCACATAAGTGGCGTGGGGGCAGAGGACCCTGTCCATCAGCCGCTGAAACGTAGCAGGCGCCCCAAACAGCCCAAAAGGAAGTGTGACGAATTGGTGTAATCCGAACGGTGTGGAAAAGGCCGTTTTTTCTCGGGATAGTGGAGTCAAGGGGATCTGCCAGTATCCCTTTGTCAAATCCAGTGTAGAAAAAAAGCGAGCCATGCCTAGTCAATCGAGCAACTCATCAATCCGAGGCATTGGGTACGCGTCAAATTTAGACACCCGCATTGACTTTTCTATAGTCCACACAGAACCGGACCGACCCGTCGGCCTTGGGTACCAAGACCACCGGGCTGCTCCAGTCACTGTGGGACTCCTCGATGATGCCCATTTCGAGCATGGCCTCGAGTTCTTCCCGAACCACCTTTTTTTTGTGTTCGGGTAGCCTGTAAGGGCGGCTACGCACTACCACCCCCGGGGGCGTCTCTATGTGGTGCTCTATGAGGTCAGTGCGACCAGGCAGGGGTGAGAACACATCCGAAAACTCGGTCTGCAACTGGGCGACCTCCGCAAGTTGGGTCGGGGAGAGGTGGTCTCCGCAGGGGACCGGAGGGATACATGACGCTGATGCCCCTTTTTGAACCTCCGACCCCAGCTCCGCCTTCTCCGGAACCACTGACACCAACACCACGGGGACCTCCTCATTCCAGTGTTTAAGCAGATTGAGGTGGTAAATCTGTAGCACCCCACCCCTGTCCGTTCACCTCATCTCACCTCGCCATGTGACCTCAAAGGGCCCTTGCCACTTGGCGACCAATTTGGAGCTCGATGTGGGCAACAGTATGAGTACTTTATCTCCCAGTGCGAACTCTCTAAGGTGCGTACCCTTGTTGTACAGGCGGGTTTGCCGTTCTTGGGCCTGCCGCAAATTCTCCTGGGTTAAGTGGGTGAGGGTGTGGAGTTTTGCGCGCAGGTCCATAACGTATTGAATTTCGTTTTTGCTTTGTGAAGGTCCCTCCTCCCAATTTTCCCGCAGCACATCTAGGATGCTGCGCGGCTTACGCCCATATAATAATTCGAATGGGGAGAACCCTGTGGAGGCTTGGGGGACCTCTCGCACTAAAAACAGCAAGGGCTCAAGCCACTTATCCCAATTACGTGCGTCCTCACTTACGAATTTTTTAATTATATTCTTGAGGGTGTGGTTGAACCGTTCAACTAAACTGTCCGTTTGTGGGTGATACACGCTGGTGCGGATCGGCTTAATCCCCAATAACCCAAACAGTTTGCGCAGTGTCCGTGACATAAACATGGTGCCTTGATCAGTCAGAATCTCTTTCGGGATTCCAACTCGGGAGATAACACGGAAGAGCGCCTCTGCAATACTGCGTGCTGAGATATTGCACAGAGGCACTGCTTCCGGGTATCGCGTTGCATAGTCCACCAGAACTAATATAAAGCGGTACCCTCGTGCTGACCGATCTAATGGCCCAACGAGATCCATCCCAACTCTTTAAAATGGGGTCTCGATTAATGGTAGAGGGCACAAGGGCGCTTTTGGAATGGCCGCTGGATTTACTAACTGGCATTCGCGGCACGCTGTACACCACCTACAAACGTCGCCGTGAATCCCTGGCCAATAGAATCGGGCCATTATTCGGGCTAGTGTCTTATCCTGCCCTAAGTGTCCAGCCATGGGATTAAAGTGAGCCTCCTGGAATACCAATTCCCTGCGTCTCTTTGGAATTAAAAGCTGCGTGACTTGCTCTTTTGTCTGAGTGTCCTGCGTCACTCGGTATAATCTATCTTTCATAATAGAAAAATAGGGGAAGGATGGGGTGGCGTTCGGCAGGAGCGTTTGACCATCGATTACTCTCACTTGGTCAAACGCATGCCGCAGAGTCTTGTCTCGCGACTGTTCTAATGGGAAATCTGTGAGGGATTCCCTGAGAGAGAGAGAGAGGAGGAGCCTGTGGCTCCTCACTCTGACGCGGAGGTGACGTAGACGGCTCTGTGACAGCTGCTCCCGCCAAGGCGACACTGGGACCTCCCCCTGCTGACGTATGGCAGGATCCACTCTCCACTAAACAGCTCATCAACTCCCCGAATCCCGGCCAATCAGTCCCCAAAATTATCGAGTGGGTGAGGCGAGGATTAACCGTCGCCTTTACTATGAATTTTTCCCCTCGGAAAAAAATGTGGACCGACACCAAAGGGTAGCTGTGAACATCCCCGTGCACACACAACACCTTCACCCCTTGTGCTCCCCCCAATGCCTCGTTTTGCACCAGGCTTTGGTGAATTGAGGTTTGATTACACCCGGAATCCACCAACGCCTGATATCTATCCCCTTGAATACTCACCGGTATGCGATACACTCCGGCCCGATCGAGGGCAGCTTCTGGCGCGTCGGGGATCCGAACCACCGCGCCCACCTCCATTACCGTGCACTGCTGTTGGAGGTGGCCCGGCTCCCCGCAGCGCCAGCAAACCGGCCTGGGCTTCCTCTCTGCACCGGTGTTCTGGGGCTCACTCACCTGAGGGGGGGGAGAGACAGACACAGAAGGGAGAAATGGAAAGGCACCGCGGGTGCGGCAGGCTGGCTGGGGTAGTGCCGGCCCCTGCCTCCGCGGTGGGGGAATAGGGCGAGGACGGGACGCAGGAGGAGGGGGAGAGAGAGAGAAAAGAGAAGAGGCTGTCTGCTGTCCTGCCGCCGGAATAGCTGCCAAATGGTCCTCTGCCAGCTTGACTGCCTGATCCGGCGACGCCGGGCGGTGGCACTGGACCCACTCCGCAGTTCCTGCTGGCAAGCGAGCGATGAATTGCTCCAGCACCACCTGGTCGATGATCCCCTCGGCGTCGTGGTTGTCGGCCCTCAACCACCGCCAGCAGGCATCCCAGAGTTGCTGGCCAAATGCTAACGGCCGGCCGACTTCCTCCAAGTGCAAAGCATGGAAGCGCTGGCGCTGCTGCTCCGGCGTGCGCCCCACATGCTGGAGGACGGCCTGGCAGAGGTCCGTGTAAGCCAGCCGGCGGTCGGTGGGGAGCTGTAGCACGGCCAGCTGCGCCTCTCCCATTAGCAGAGGGAGGAGGCGCGCCGCGCGCTGCTCCATTGCCCACCCCGAGGCCTCCGCCACTTGCTCGAAGAGCGCGATAAATGCCTCGGGGTCGTCCTGCGGACCCATCTTGGTTAGGGTGAGGGGGGGACGGGCCCGCGGTGGGAGCGCTGGTGGACCCCGCCGACGCGAGGAGGTGCCAGAACGCCTCCCGATCTTCTTGCTGGGCCAACACCAGGGCCTCGAATCTCTGCTCCTGCTCCTTAAGGAGCATGACTAGCACCTGGTGCTGGCTTTGCTGGGCCGTGGCGAGGGCATGGACCAGGTCGGCGAACGGGGAAGACTCCATGGGGTGGTTCGGCGTCTGCGCTCCAGTCCCTGGTTTCGGCACCACTGTGAAGTTCTTGCACAAGGGTGGAGCACAGAAGACGGCAGGACAGAGTTCAGGTTGATATACCGTTTTTATTGCTACACTTTTCAGTCTAACAACTATGAATGAATTTTACAGACACACACACACTGGCGTATGGTTCGGGGAAGAGCTCCTCTGCTCTCTGCTCTCCCTCTTTAAGTAGGGCACAGTCACTGGGAAGACACACAAACACAGGTTAATTGCTCTCAGGTGTAGTGATTCTGCCACTTACCTTCCCTGACTCCGCCCCCCTGTCACAGACCAGCGCTTGACCATGCCCCCGCTGCCACACTCACTTTTGACATTTGATATGTTGTCTATGTTCTATTGTGAATACAATATCAGTTTTTGAGATTTGTAAATTATTGCATTCTGTTTTTATTTACAATTTGTACTTTGTCCCAAATTTTTTGGAATCGGGGTTGTACAATAATCCAACCTGGAGGTAACGAAAGCATGAACTAGTTTTTCTGCATCATGTAGTGACATTAAATTTCTTATATTCGCAATATTTCTGAGATGAAAGAAAGCTATCCAGGTAATGTTATCAAAGTGAGTTTCGAATGAAAGACTGGGGTCAATAATCACCCTGAGATCTTTTGCTGCTGCATGTGAAGAAACAGAAAGGCCATCCAGAGTTACTGTGTAATCAGAAAACTTACTTCTAGCTGTATGTGGTCCGAGTGCAAGTACTTCAGTCTTGTCAGAGTTAAGCAGAAGGAAGTTAATAAGCATCCAGTGTCTAATGTCCTTTACACACTCCTCAATTCTATTAAGCTGGTGTCTCTCATCTGGTTTTGCAGAAACATACAACTGTGTGTCATCAGCATAACAGTGGAAACTAATACAATGTTTATGAATAATATCACTGACTTTGGAGATGCTCTGACTCCCCGCCATGCCAGCACACTGGCCCAGGCTTTCCCTCTGCACCAGAGTTATGGGAGTCACTCACCTGAGGAGGAGACAACACAGACACGGAAGAGGGAGATGGGAGGACACCACGGGTGCGACGGGCTGGCTGGGGTGGAGCCAGCTACCGCCTCTGTGGTAGGGGAAAGGGTGGGGAAGGGAAAGAGATTCAGAGGGGAAGAAGAGAGAGGAGAAGCAAGGAGAGACACCTCGTCTGCCTGCCATTGGGAGCCACCTCCAGATGGTCCACCGCCAGCTCAATGGCTCGTTCTAGTGATGCCAGGCAATGACGCTGGACCCATTCCACCGTTCCTTCCGGAAGTCAAGAGATGAACTGTTCCAGTGCCACCAGATCAATGATCTCATAGGTGTTGCGATCTTCCACCCTCAGCCACTGCCATCAGGTGTCCTGGAGTTCCTGGCTGAATGCAAATGGCCGGCCGACCTCCTCCAATGCCAGCATCCGGAAGCACTGGTGATGTTGTTCCAGGTAGTGGCTGACCTGCTGCAAGATGGCTTTCTTCAGGTCCACATACACCAGTTGGCTGTCAGCAGGGAGCTGCTGCGCTGCGAGGTGCGCTTTGTCAGTCAGGAGCGGGAGGAGGCGCGCCATGCGCTGCTCCAGTGGCCACCCCCACATCTTGGCTGCTTGTTTGAAGAGGGCGAGGAATGCTTCCGGATCGTCCTGCGGGTCCATCTCTGTGAGGGTGCTGGCTGCGGTGATGGTCAACGCCCCTGCTGACACGAGCAGATGCCGGAACACCTGGCGATCTTCCTGCTTGGCCAGCATCAAGGCTTCAAAGTGTTGCTCTTATTCCTTTTGGAGGGCGATTTTTTTTCTCTCCGTGCTCTCACGGAAGGCGGTCACATTTCTCTCCCTCTCCTCTCCCTTATCTTCTCTGCTTTGCTCCTCTCATCTCATCTGTCCACTGTCTATACTTTTGAGAGACTCTCTCCGCACTGCTCTCCAAACTAAAAAATCATGGAAATGATAAATTGGTCTCTCAACGCAATTGACAAAATTTTCTCGACAAGAAGCCTGGGTTCGGGGGAACCGGCCTGTCCTGCTGGAACGTTCGCAGCTGGCTACACGATGGACGCATGGGAGAAGAGGCAGGTCATGTGCCTGGCGGTTCTTTCTGTGGAGAACATTGAAGACATCTACCTATTCGGAACCATGATTACAGGTCTTTTGCTGATTGGATTAGGCAGTGCCCTGGTTTATTGAGGAAATCAGAAAATGGTGACAGCTGTTCAAAGCCCCATGAAGCTGCCCGACATGATTGAAGCGGTGGGCAGAGCTGTCGGCACTCAGACTGTGGCTATTCAGAATTTGAACCACAACATGGATAACATCATGGAGAAGCTTTTGGCTTTGCAAAGGAAAATGGATCGATTCGGAGACCAGAATGAACAAACAGAGTAGTCGTGTAAAAGAATCCGTCTACTTGCCCCAAGACCAAACAATCCCAATCTTATCTGCTTTAGGCCCCCTCAGACAGCACTGGCCTTGGTCAAGGCCGTTGCTGGAACAACAACTCCCTCTGAAGATTACTGCAGTGAGACACTCTTGCATTCCTTCCCACGGTTGCCGCTTTTTACCCCCAGTGTGACAAGCAGGTGCGCGACCAGCGCCATCATGGCTGCAGGAACTGACGGCTGCTTGCTTGCACTGGGTTACCTCCCCCCCTGCCCCCTCCTCCCTCCCCTGATCGCCCCCCCTCACCCCCTCACCCCTCAAGTCCCGAATTTTCATGTTGTAAAGTGTACTTATTTTGTGCTTATGTGCTGAGGTGTTTTTTTAATGTTCCCACACTGTACTCTCCACAGGAGCATAGTGTGGGGGTTGCTTTTTCTCCTCCCCTCTCCTCATGTTACTCTGTATTTTTTCTTTCCATCCCTGTCTTCCTGTCCTGTCTACTCCCCCTCTGTCAATTGTATGTTTGTGTATATGTATGGACAGGTTGATGGCCAATTTCGCTGGTACTTGTGACTAATGACAATAAAGGATTCATTCATTCATTCATTCATTCATCAGCACTTGATGCTGGTTCTGCTGGGCGGTAGCAAGGGCACGGATGAGCTCTTCGAATGGGGAGGACTCCATGGGGTGGTTCCCTTCTGTGCGTCCTGGGTTTTGGCACCACTGTAACAGTTCCTGATGTAGGTGGAGCACAGAAGCATGGCAGGCGAGAGTTGATGTTCACATACGCACACTTTTATTTTCTTTATTTTAGCTTTTCAGCTTAATTCACTCAGCCACACATGCAACACACACATTAATTGACACCAGGTGTAATGACTTAGCCACTTACCTTCCCTGACCCCGCCCTCCATTCACAAACTGCCGGTTGGCCACACCCCCATTGCCACAAGGCTAAACGATATCGTCATCAAAAACACGGAACAGGAATCAGGAAACCAGGAGAACAACATGAATAACACGGCTTGGTGATGTGTGACTTGCTATGCAATACTTTGCAAAGTGCGTGAGTACTCAGAGTCCTTATATGAGCGCGCTGATTGTGCCTGAATCTGAGGCAGGTGTTAGTCATTCGTGGCACGTGCTGTTCCAAGCACACATGAGTCAGTTCTTTGCACATGCTGTTCAGAGAACACGTGAGAGAAAATCTGTTGCATGCGCCAATGCGCACGGGAGTGACAGAACCCCCCCAAAGAGCTGCAACTGGGAGCTTAAACCCATCTTCAGTGACCCTGGGGATGGGGGCCTGGCACTGGATGCCGTGCCATCAGCGCTCCATTCTGGGCAGATGTGGCACCAGGTTCTCAGCTCAGGTGGAGGCTTGGGCTCAGGCTCTGGACAGGACCTGGACTCTGGACTGGACAGCGACTCAAGCATGGGCTCAGGCTTTGGACAGAACTTGGACTTTGGACTGGACAGGGGCTCAAACATGGGCTCAGGCTCATATATAATTTTTTTTCATCCATCCATTATCTGTAACCACTTATCCTGTGCAGGGTCACGGGCGAACTGGAGCCTATCCCAGCTGACTATGGGTGAGAGGTGGGGTACACCCTGGACAAGTTGCCAGGTTATCACAGGGCTGACACATAGAGACAAACAAGCATTCACACCTACAGTCAATTTAGAGCCACAAGTTATTCTAACCTGCATGTCTTTGGACTGTTGGGGAAACTGGAGCACCCGGAGGAAAGCCACACAGACACAGGGAGAACATGCAAACTCCACACAGAAAGGCCCTCGCCGGCCGCTAAGCTCAAACCCAGAACCTTTTTGCTGTGAGGTGACAGTGCTAACCACTACACTACCATGCCCCTCCCTCTCTCTCTCATTTTATATATAAATTTTTAATATATAATTTGCATATGTGAATAATTGCCCAGCAAGAGGTTCCCCACAGAGCCAATCAAATGGTTCACTGCAGCTCAAGAACCATAAGAAAATAAGAAATCAATATGCTAAAACAAAAAATAAACAACAATGACTTAAGGTCTACCACTCCTTGAATCGCCACCTTAACATGGTGGAGCGGTTTGAGTGCCTCAGTGATTCTAGAAGCTATGTTGTCAGGGGCATTTGCCCCTGGTAGGGTCTCCCAAGGCAAACAGGTCCTAGATGAGAGGTCAGACAAAGAGCGGTTCGAAAGACCCTTATGAGAGAAAGGGCAAGGATCTGAGTGCCCTCGTCCAGACCAGGGATACCGGGGCCTCACCCTGGAGCCAGGCTTGGGGGAGGGGCTCACCAGCGAGCACCTGTTCAGCAAGCGCCTGGTGGCTGGGCCTATGTCCTTGGGGCCTGGCCAGGCCCAGCCTGAATGAGCAACAAGGAACCACTGTCTTGTGGACCTACCACCCACAGGAGGTGCCGTAAGGGTCCGGTGCATTGTGGATCAGGTGGCAGCCAAAGGCAGAGGCCTTGGCGTACTGATCCCCAGCTGACAAAACTGTTTTTTAGGACAAGGAATGTCACCTCTCTGGTGGGGAAGGAGCCTGAGCTTGTGTGTGAGGTTGAGAGGTACCGACTAGATATAGTTGGGCTCACCTCAATGCATAGCTTGGACTCTGGAACCAATTTCCTGGAGGGGGGTTGGACTCTCTTCCATGCTGGAGTTGCCAAGGGTGAGCGGTGCCGGGGAAGGGTGGGGCTATTCGTAGCCCCCCAGTTCAGTGCGTTAACATCAGAGTTCTCCCCAGTAAATGAGAGGATAGTTTCCCTACACCTTCAGGTTAGGAAACGGTCTCTGACATTTGCACTGATGTACCAAATGGTAGTTCAGAGTACCCGGCCTTCTTGGAGTCCTTGAGTGGGGAACTAGATAGTGCACCATGAGGGGACTCCATTGTTTTATTGGGGGACTTCAATGCTCACATGGGCAATGACAGTGAGACCTGAAGGGGTGTGACTGGGAGGAATGGCCTGCCTGATCTGAACCCAAGCAGTGTTCTGTTGCTGGACTTCTGTACCTAACAAATACCAAGTTCAAGCATAAGGGTGCCCATAAGTGCATGTGCCACAAGGACACCCTAGGCTGTAGATTGATGATTGACTTTTTAGTTGTTTAATCTGATCTACGACCATATGTCTTGGATACTCGGGTGAAGAGAGGAGCAGCGCTGTCAACTGATTACTACCTGGTGGTGAATTGGATCAGATGGTGGAGGAGGAGGCTGGACAGACCTGGTAGGCCCAAACATGTAGTGAGGGTATGCTGGGAACGTTTGGCAGAGGCTCCTGTCTGTCAGATCTTCAACTGCCACCTCCGGCAGATCTTCAACTGCATACCAGGGGAGGATGGGGACATTGAGTCTGAATGGACCATTTTCCATACCTCCATTGCTGAGGCGGCCATGCAGAGCTGCGGCTGCAAGGTTGTTGGTGCCTGTCATGGTGGTAATCCCCGAACCAGATGGTGGACACCTGCGGTGAGGGGAGCTATCAAGCTGAAGAAGGAGTCCTATCGGGCTTGGTTAGCCTGTGGGTCTCCAGAGGCAGCTGATGGATACTGACGGGCCAAGCAGAATGCAGCTCTGGTGGCCACTGAAGCAAAAACTCAGGTGTGGGAGGAGTTTGGTGAGGTCATGGAAAGCGACTTTCAATCAGCCTTGAAGAGATTCTCGCAAGCCATACCGCGGCTCAGGAAGGGGAAGCAGTGCTCTGTCCCTACTGTTTACAGTAGGGATGGAGTGCTGTTGACCTCAGTTGGGGACATTGTCTGGTGGTGGAAGGAATACTTCAAGGATCTCCTCAATCTCACTTTCATGTTGTCCAAGGAGCTCATAGAGTCTGAGGGTGCTTGGGAGGACTCGCCCATCATAGGGGCTGAGGTTGCTGAGGTGGTTAAAAAGCTCCTCTGTGGCCAGGCTCCAGGGGTGGATGAGATTTGTCCTGAGTTCCTGAAGGCGCTGGATGTTGTTGGGCTGTCTTGGCTGACACACCTCTTCAACATTGCTTGTAGGTCGGGAATAGTGCCTCTGGATTGGCAAACTGGGGTGGTGGTACCCTTTTCTAAAAAGGGGGACTGGAGAGTGTGTTCCAACTATAGGGGGATCACACTTCTCAGCCTCCCCAGGAAAGCCTATGCTGAGGTGCTGGAGAGGAGACTCTGGTTGATAGTTGAACTTTGGATTCAGGAGGAACAATATAGTTTTTGTCCTGGTTGTGGAACACTGGACCAGCTCTTTACCCTTGCAAGGGTACTGGAGGGTGCATGGGAGTTTGCCTAACTGGTCTACATGTGTTTTGTGGACCTAGAGAAGGCTTATGACTCTTATGACCCTCATGGTGCCCTGTGGGGGCTGCTTCAGGAGTATGGGGTTCGGGGCCCACTACTGCAGGCCATTCAGACCCTGCATGACCAGAGTAGGAGTTTGGTTTGCATTGCTGGCAGTAAGTCAGACTGGTTCCTGGTGCATGTGGGACTCCACCAGGACTGCCCTTTGTCACCGGTTCTGTTCATAACTTTTATGGACAGAATTTCTAGGTGCAGCCAAGGGGCAGAGGGTGTCTGGTTTGGTGGCATCAGGATCGTGTCTCTGCTATTTTGTGGATGATGTGGTCCTGTTGGCTTCATCAATCTGTGACCTACAGCATGCGCTGGGACGGTTTGCAACCGAGTGTGAAGTGGCTGGGATAAGGATCAGCACCTCCAAGTGCATGACCATGGCGCTCAGCCAGAAACAGGTAGAGTGCCTACTTCGGGTCCAGGTGAGTTGCTACCTCAAGTGGAGGAGTTTAAGTATCTCGGGGTCTTGTTCACGAGTGAGGGTGGGGGAAGCGGAAGTTGGACAGAGGAATCAGGGCAGCATCAGCAGAGATGCAGATGCTAAACTGGTCTGTTGTGGTAAAGAGAGAGCTGAGCTAAAAGGCAAAGCTCTCAATTTACTGGTCCATCTATGTTCCCACCCTCACCTATGGTCACGAGCTGTGGGTAGTGACCTGAAAGAATGAGATCGTGGATACAAGCAGTTGAAATGAGTTTTCTTTGCAGGGTGGCTGGGCTCTCCCTTAGAGACAGGGTGAGAAGCTTGGTCATTCAGGAGAGACTCAAAGTAGAACTGCTGCTCCTCCACATCAAAATGAGTCAGTTGAGGTGGTTCAGGCACCTTGTTAGGATACCCCCTGGATGCCTCCCAGGGGAGGTTCTCTGGGCATGCCCCACCGGGAGAAGACCCCAGGGCAGACCCAGGACATGCTGGAGAGATTACATCTCTCGGCTGGCCTGGGAATGCCTCAGTATTCCCCCGGAAGAGCTGGTGGAGATGGCTGGGGAGAGGGAAGTCTGGGCTGCTCTGCTTGGGCTGCTACCCCCATGATCCAGACCCGGATAAGCAGCAGAAAATGGATGGATGGATAGATGGATGGATGGATGGATGGATGGATGGACTTAAGGTCTATTTTGGAGAAATCCATTTGCACGTCCTTTAAAGGACTCAAGGCCAGATATAGATATGTTGCCAACAGTGTGATCAGGAAGACTGTTCCAGATACGCACATTTGAGTGGATGAAGCCTCTATCCAGTTGGTCATCCATTAACCAAATTTAATTGATAATTGGGTTCAGTTTCACCTAGGCATGATTACTGCCAGACCTGTTCAATCTAAATATCACATAAATAGAACCAGACTGGCAATGTGAAGTCAGTTAATAGATCTTAAAAAGATGGTGTGAAGTAAAGAGTTACAAGAACAGATGCTCCAAACTCTTCCATCTTTTGCAGTATTTGAGTCTAGATAGTCAATGATGACATTGTCGGTGCTGGGTGGTCTATATAAGGCTTCTATCAGTAGCTTCTGAGATTGTAAGGTGACTGAGAACCACATGAGGTCCAGGTCTTCTGGATCCTTGAGAGGGTCATGGTGAATGGCAACTCCTTCTAAGCAATACACAGTGATACCACCTCCAGATGTTAGAGTTCTGTCTTTCCGGAAGCAAATGAGGTACACTGTAGCCTGCTATTGCTATACATTCATCACCATCTTCAACAGTTGAATCAAGGAAAGTTTCCACAACAGTTATGAAGGTGTTTTTTTTTTCTCATTACAAACGTTAGCAAGCTCACCAATGTTAGATCTCAAGCCATGGATGTTTACTTATAGTATTCGCAAATTCTTATACATAGTCGTTCAGCAGGCTTTTGTCGTTTCTATTGAGTTCCATCTGTTCGAGGCTTGTTTTGTCTGTTTCTAGTCATAAGAAGATGAATGATGTAAGGGCAGCTGACCCCTGCATCCCAAACACATTTGAGCAGTGTAGCAGAGGTACACACTATACATGACCTGATCTAAAAGCATTAAATGACTCATAACAGATCATGTTCAGAAGAACTGCTTGGTCAAGGATGTGGTGATCAGTGTTTTTTATGCACCTGCACTACCCCATTTTACTTGAGGTTAAATTATTCACTCGATTTCTCTCACTCTTTCTCATCACTGTGATTCTGGGGCAGCAGCTGAGCACCATCATTTTTTATTCTGTTTCTTCTCGCTGTGTTTGTTAAGCCGTCTGCTGGAAGAGCTAAATATAACACTTCTCTTCTGGAAAAGTCTCTGAATCACCAGGAACAATTTCACAGTTCTCTCCTTCTCTCGCTCTCTCTCTCTCTCTCTCTCTCTCTCTCTGATGTGCTGTTATTTTTTTCTGTGAAAGGGAGATGAAAGAGATCTGAAAGTGCTGCTTCTGTTGGCACCAAAAAACAGAACCACAGTCTACAGGAAGCTGACTGTATATTTATACATTAAAATAACTGGTGTGAATTTACTCACTGTGAATGTATTTCATTTTTAATTTAGTATGATTTTTTTTAAATTTTATTAGCATGTTCTTGAACCCCAGAAATGGAAAAGAAATGAAAAAAAAAAATAAATTCATATTTAGGGTCTTTTGTTTGACGCTTTGGGGGGGGACCCTTAAAGGTTCTGTATAGAACTCTACCTAAAATGTTCCAATTAATGCCCTGTTTCAGAAAAACCCTTGAAGATGAACCCCCCTTTTTATGAAGAAGAAGAAGAAGAAGAAGAAGAAGAAGAATATGCATCCTGATTTAGTGTCATGAAAATATTTTCTAATGCATCATGTCATACATTGTATGTCTTTTTTTAACCCCTTTTGTCCAAATAATACTCTCTTTTTATTGTTGTGAATTTCACCTCTTTAATCCACAAATATGTCACTCATTTGGACCAAAGACTTTAGAAACTACAAAATAAAACAGTTTTATGAAAAAGCTGAAGGATTTTAAATGTCAAAATCTGTTTAGTCAGAAGGTGTGTGCAGAAACACTCGGGTAAACAGTGTGGTGTGTGAGCTGAATTATTTATGGAAGGGATTTCTACAACTATTTATCATTGATTTTTTTCCAAAATCCCATATAATTTGATCATTATACAGTAATAAACGTGTGAAATATGAGGACTGAAGGAAAAAACAAAAACGCATGAAGATCCAGCAAACAGGACAAAAAGGTTGTTGTTTTTTCTCATTTTACTTTGTTCTTTGTTGTTTTTTGGTCGTCTTGGTGGTACAGATGGGGTAATAATAATGTCAGACTTTTGGATTATTTTACTAAAACTTCAAGTTTTCCAAGTACGTTTGTGAACTTGTAAGCAATCATAGTGGAAATGTTCATGCTCAGAAAAACATAGGGGAAATATTAGTATCTCATTATAACCATAACATTGCTCTCTTTTCAGGCACTTTATGCTGTTGGAAATTTCAAATCCTCAGTGGAATCATCTCCTCGGATACTGAAGAAGCCTGTTCCACCTCAGAAGGATGCTCTTCATGCTTTAACACAACGTGGCCATGACTCCGTCTACCAGAAAGCACACGCATCTGAGAGTAATGACGAGCTCACCACGCCGGTGGATGTAGCTGGACTAAACCGCAAAGTTCGCCGTGAAAAAGCCTCAATGGGTAGTCTGAAACGAGCCAGTGCTGACGTGGAACTCCTGGCACCCAGAAACCCAATGGGTAAAGAGACTATGCTGACTTTTAGCAACACGCTTCCCAGAGCAAGCGCTAATGCAAATGGTTTGGAAGAACCTGTGCAGCGACACATGACATTCCACGTACCTTCATCCAAGCAACTGGTATCTGAGTGGAAACAGAAATCTTTGGAAATGCGGACTTTGAGCTTGAGGGAAGACGGCCAACAGGGCAGCTCAATTGATGTAGTAGAAGAAACAAATGAAGAGTCCAAGGAGAACTTGGACATGGACTTGTCCACTTCCTTGTATCCCAGTGTTCAAGCAGCAGCAATGACCACCAGAGTCTCAATTCCCCAAAGACCTGGTGCTCCACAATTGGTTCACATTCCAGAAGAAGCTTCCAAACCGCCACCCGTATCTCCTAAAAGCGCTACAACTAGAGCGAAATGGCTTTCCATGATGGAAAAAGGTCCGATACCAGCAGCAACCCCGGAGCCACCTCGTCTCCCAAACAAGCCGCTGGTCATGCAAGTCACGTCCACTCCAAAGTCTTCCGAGACAGCTTCATCTTGTGCTACATCAAGTGTTGCCTCAAGCACTGAGTCACCATATTTCCGCATGCCTTCTGAGCGAGATTCATGCAGCATTGTCACTGTTGATGCCCACGCACCTCATCATCCCATAGTCCGTCTGTCTTCAGTGAGCTCCAACACCTGGGATTGGAGGAGCAGCGCCAACGGAAGCACAGAAGTCCAAGAAACCAGCCGAACCATGCCCAGGAAGGAGTACCGACCTGCTAAAATGGACTCTTTTGGCTCAGAACTGCCACCACACCCAGATTTGGTGCTGCAATTTCACCGAAAACCTGTACCCACCAAGGAGTGGGATCCTGGACAACCGCATCCCGAACCGGACCATTTCTTCAAGAACTTACAACTAGACCAACGATTTAAAGATGCAAACCTTTAAAAGAGCAAAACTATAGGTGAGACTCAAGACCAGAGTCTTATATTGGGGGCAACTTGAAAGTGTACCAGCAAATTAAAGTCAGGCCTTCAAAAGAGTAGAAAAATTGAGGAGGTGCTTTTGTATAGCCAATGGGGTTTGATGTGAAATATTCATGTATTTTAGGGATGTTGGGAAAAGGAATATTCTTGCTTCTCTTAGCTGTCGCACTTGTACAGCAGGTGACAACTTTAAGAACAAAGATGGTGGCCATTTAACGAACAGCAGCATGGGCAAGAATTATTTCTTGTCTCTACCAGTTGGGGTTCAGTGTGAATAACAATTTATATTAGGGAAGAAAGAAATTGGGAACAGGCAAAGGTACTGATTAAACTTACATAAATCAAGAATTTAAAGATTGAGAACCGAGACCAGTTTCTCTTCTCTTGAAGGTAGGATTTTATGGGAACGCATCACAGATCTTAGGGACATGAGAAAAGCAAGACGGCTGAACTAAGTAAATGTTTTCAGAGCAAGCATCTGAATGTGGTCTTTAGATCAGCTGAAGTTGTTTCTTCGCTTTACCGGATGTTGTTTGGGAATACTTTGTGTATCTTAGGGAAGAAAGGAAGACTAGGGAGGTTTTTAAAAGTAGGTGAATATGCGATTTGGTCAAGAAGCAGGTGAACACTTCTTCCAAGACAACCATCAAACAGGCAATTTAAAGATGGAGGTATTTAAAAGAACAAAATACCGGCCAAGATCGAAGAGTTTCCTTTGTTCCCTAGCAGGAAGGGTTTGGTATTGAAGCGTCATGTCTTGTAGGGAGTTGAGGGGCAAAAACAGACAGTTTAACCCAGAACAACTTGGTCAAGTCTCTCTCTAGAAGGTATGAGGTACTTCAAAAAGTTCTCGGCCCCACCTGGAAACAAGGGGCGTAACTCCCATTTTGGGGCATAACTGTATACTATAAAGCCTTATATCACTCTCCACAAAAACTCAACTGAAAGAAGCAGTCAAAGAGAGAAGGAGAAGAACACTTCAAGCTGGCATGCTGTTCCTCCAGGACAATGCGCCCATCCACGCGCACAGGTGGCGGGGCAGAAGCAGCTTTGAACTGTTGCCCCATGCACCTTACTCACCCACCCCGCACCGTCTGACTTCTATCCATTTCACAACCTGAAATCCCACTTGTGTGGTCACATTTTCAGAGTGATGATGAAGTCATCCATGCTGTTGAGGAGGATCTGGAGGCTCAAGATGTGACCTCCTTCCACAAAGGGAGAGTGAAGCTTGACCATCGATGGACCAAGTGCACTGAAGTTAAGGAGATGATGTAGAAAAATAACAAGAATATTCTTTCTCTCGTGACATTTTCTGGGTGAGGCCGATACCTTTTTGAAGTCCCCTCGCAGGTTTCAGGGTGAACAGTGTATTTTAGGGAACTGGATTTTCTGGAAGTGGATCCCCAGTTTAAAGGCTTGATTTTCCGTTTCTTGAGCCCGTGGCGTTCATTGTAAACATGTTGTGTATCATCAATATGAATGCATCGATACTGATACTGGTATCCGATACAGTGCTCATTTACTCGTACCTGTGAAAAACACTTCAATAACAACATCTGATCCCAGATTATACTGTGTACCGTAACCTTACTGTACGATGTTGTGCTAATAAACTGGATGTATTTCACGAATAACAATTAAAGCCAAACAGACTGCAAACTGTGAAAACCTGAAGATGAGGAACTACAGCATCGTCCTACAAAACAAGTGATATATAAACTTTAACATAAAACCCAGCATGTAGTGGTTAGCACTGTCGCCTCACAGCAAGAAGGTCCGGGTTTGAGCCCCGTGGCCGGCGAGGGCCTTTCTGTGTGGAGTTTGCATGTTCTCCCCGTGTCCGCGTGGGTTTCCTCCGGGTGCTCCGGTTTCCCCCACAGTCCAAAGACATGCAGGTTAGGTTAACTGGTGACTCTAAATTGAGCGTAGGTGTGAATGTGAGTGTGAATGGTTGTCTGTGTCTATGTGTCAGCCCTGTGATGACCTGGCGACTTGTCCAGGGTGTACCCCGCCTTTCGCCCGTAGTCAGCTGGGATAGGCTCCAGCTTGCCTGTGACCCTGTAGAACAGGATAAAGCGGCTACAGATAATGAGATGAGACGAGATAAAACCCAGCAATCATCGTTAACACTAAAGCAAAATAAAATGTTCTGTCACAACTGGACTGATGAATATGTTACTCGTTTCAGTATCGGTGTTCACAAGAACCAGAAGAACGTGTCTCTGTACTGTGAAAACGATCGTGTCGATGCATCCTGATTTTAGGTTGGTAAAGGGAAGACCAAGTCTCATTGGCCTGAGTAAACTTTATCAGTTATGATGAGGCTGGGTATGAATGGAACAGCTGATTCTGTCGATCAGACGTTTGTTTTGTTTCTCTAGCAGGTGAAGAATAACATCATGTATTTCAGGAAGTGACATTTGGCTCGACTCATAATCTGGAATCGGAGATGTTTTCACAAATCACTTTGAGGTACAAACTGGAGTGTGTGAGTGTATGTGTGGGTATAAAGCCCAGTTACAGGGTTTTACAGGAACCACCATGTATTTAGGGGGAAAAATCTGTCATCTGAGAAAAGTTTATACGCAAGTAAGTTCTTACTGATTGCTGGATGTAACACCTTTCTCCTTGGAGAAGAAGAAAATGTGTATGTAAACTTTTCCAGTGTCTACAACCTGGTGGTTACTGTAAAACCTGGTATATACACAGTGTGTGCACTGAGCGGCTAACTCGCACAGCAAACAGCATTTTTAATGATTTTCTAACCATAATTACGATTCAAATGATTCCTACAGTGTTAAATCTGACACTTTGTTAGAGTCCGATTTCCTTTAATCTTTAATGGTTAAAACGTTTGGTGGGGGGGCAGAAAAAAACATCAATGTTATCTCTAATAAATCTAAGTAACTGATGTTAGCGATATAATAAGTGTGTACGGTATGTTAGCGATGTGGAACACACACTCAGATTTTATTCCACTTGAACTCAAATGAACTCAAAACCGTCTGCATTTACTGTGACAGAAGTCAAGGACGACATGGCAGACACGTCACAAACAGTGAAATCAAGTCATGACAAAAGATTCCTCATGTGAGATGAGGGAGGGGCGGGGCTTAGATGCAGTCAGTTAATATCAGGGAGTTCAAAACACAACTGTCAGTCATCCCAGATTCACATGTGGATTGGCTTATCTGTCTTTTTAATTTTATTTATTTACTTTTTTTTTTTTTTTTTTGGGGGGGGGGGGGGTTGTTTATGGTTAATTGAAGGTAGACAGCTCCATGTGTTTGAGTGACATGATGGGGAAGGACTAAACAGACTCAGGATCTGAACCAGCAGCGGGACACGAAACAGGAAAAGGAAACTGAACCAGCATGAAGATGAGATTGTCCTAAAGTGACTGGAGTGGAATATGCAACCAAACTTTAATTAACTCTGAAAATCAGGAAAGTTTCATTTGGATTTTCAAATGTGTTAATTTCCATCATCCATGGACTTGAAGTTGAATTAAACTGTGAAAAAAAAATCCGCCATCTGAGTTTTATACAGCAAAAGTACTGAAAAGTTCCTCTCCAGTAACGTAATGTAACATAACGTACAGTGACTTTTTAATGTACGAGGCCCGATTCTGGTTCCGGCTGAGTTTGAGTGTTTTTATACTTCACTGTTGAAAAGTGTTGCTTGTTCTGATGTGTGTGTTGCATGAAATTTGATTTCTGTGTGTTAGTTGTTGAAGGACTGTTCTACATCAGCAAGAAAAGCTTCTTTATCATTAACTTCAACTTTTTGGTAAAAATAAAATTGGATACTGCTTACACTTACTCTCTGACAGTTTTGTAGAAAATAATCAAAGATTCTTGATTCTCTCGCCTCATTGATCCATCATCAGGAACGAGAGTGTCGTAGCTGTGTGTGCTCCACTCAGAACGGAGAAGAGAAAACACGAGCTGGTGGAGAAACACCTTCACACATCAGATACTTTACCCTTTAATTAACAGCCACATTTGTGCTTGTGGAAATGTTCAGGAATCGTCCCAATGTAGTGAATTCATGTAAAGACTTGCAGCATGTGTCGTTTGCTAGCTTGCGATATTTAGTCAGTTAGCTGAAGTACACTAGTCATCTCGATGTCGTATGATTTAATACAATTAAAAACTGTTGCAAAGCTGTTTTGAGGAGATACAATGATGTCTCTCTCTCTCTCACACACACACACACACACACCATAAACCTGTGAGTAAACACGTCCTGATGTTCACTTTTCCTCCTTACCTGCTTGCGATTGCTAAACGTTTATCCAGCAAGCTAACACTGCTTACCCCACAAAGCTGCTGAGTTCTGGATTCTGACTGGTCAGAAGGTGTTGATTCATTTTCTGTTTCTAGCAGCTGCAAATCAGAGAATTATTTATAACTAATGCTCTCATTCTGATATGTTATCATTTCTATGGTAACAGATCATCCACAGGGGCGTGTACAGCAGACACTCTGCTGATAATAAACAGATTAATCTGTCAGGAGGAATGTGTTTATTTATCATTGATGGAAGGAGTCTCCAATGTCAGAGGGATTGTTTGAATATATAATGTTTAAATTTTTGTCTCAGGTTCGGTCACGGATATTAAAATGACTGTGTAGGACATAAAAATATCTGTAAATAAATACTAAAAATTTAAACAAACAAATAAACACATTTATGTCAGCTTCAAAATCTCAGAATGCTTTTAAAAATAATCTTACAGTGCAGTTTCTGCAGTTTAACATGCCTGTGATTGTTGATATTAGCTATGATTATTAAAGGGGAACTGAAGTCATTTTTAAACGTGCATTATTTCTTAACGTGTTATTCAATTACGTTTTGGGGTTTAGTAACCTTATATCGTGACTCGTATTGGCAACTAATTGCAATTAAATATTATACTTATCGGCTTATTCAGTTTTTAGCCGTGTTGAATTTAGTTCGTTTGGTCCACGGCAGGCGTCGCTTATCCGCGCGATCTTCATGAGACTTGTGCAAGACTTCGAAACGTGACGTGTCAGCCAGGTGTCAGTGCTGCCATTTTGAAAACTGTTTTCCAAATGAAATATTGCACAAAAACGAGTTTAAATGACGATTACTGCCTACTTTTTCCAAACTTTCCTGATCGCTATCAAAACAAACAAAACTTCCAGCTTGATTACATCAGCATTCGAAAGAGGGCGCGCACATCTTTTGACAACGTTGGCAAATGTCGGTCGCTTTGATTTCCGCTGTACATTTTACTTCCGTCCTACGATGTCTCGCACAGGTCTCAACGAATCTCGTTTACAGCCGTTGCTTTGACATATGGACTGATCTATTACAGAGCGTATTTCAAACACTCAGAACTTGCTATAGCAGTGACAAAATAGCGATCAAACATGCATTCCTATATTTAATAAAAATTTTGATAAAAAATTTGCCTTGAGTTCCCCTTTAATGTCACTGTTTCTGAAATGAAGTGTGTTGAGCTGCTCAGCACCGCTAGAGGGCGCCATGAGGGTGAGTTTAACACTGAACCCACAGGCTGTGATGATTTTATCTTTACTGTAGTGTTTTCTGAAGATAAAGAACCTGAATTACAGGTGTGTGTGAATATGATCATGTTTTAAATAACTATTAAATTCCATGAAATATTACACCAAAATTCACCATGTTTTCTTTATACTGATGTCAGTTTATACAGGAGTGTATGGACTACTTGCTTATTTATTTGTTTGTTTACTTATGATAAATATTTTGTCCCACCATTAATTTTAAGGGGAAAAAGACTTTGTTTAAAAAATTCAATATGTCCAAAAATGTACATCAATTAATCAACATTAATTCAAGTTATTTTGTTTTGGGGCTGTTTTACACATTTTATATAATTTTAAAGTATTTTTTAATATTTACAAAGAATTTCTAATTGGCTAATATTCAAAGAAAGGTCAGATGAAACAGATAAAGCCTAATAGAAAATAAACAAAATACAGACAAAACAATAAAAGTGTTTAATAAATCCATTTTCAGATTCCTTTTACAGCCACAGCAGTGTGCAACTCATCTCTCTGTAAACACAGTAAACAGCTGTTTACTGATTATAGATTAAATAAATATCCTAAAAATAATTTAATGATAGTTTGAATAAATGGTAATCGTACTCTCTGCTGTAGCTTTTGTTGGTCAGTAAAAGGTGTGTTGTGATGTTCAGCACTCAGTGATGGTGCTCAGGGAAGAAGGAAGTACACCTGAGAGGAAGGAGGAGAAGTTAGTGACATCACTGATTCCCAGGACAGCCCCGCCCACTTCACATCACCTGAAGAAAATTGAGGCAAATCTGAGTTTGGATTCTTTTGCAGCTCAGTTTGGAATAAATTCACCTCAGACTCTATAGACCTAACATTATAAAGGTAATCACAATAAGAAACAAATGATTAATAAATCACTTTCAGGAAACACAGGAAGTGCAGAATCGTGAATATGGTGATGTTTTCTGTTATGCTTACCACAAGTGCTCTGTCCATGGAGTTTGCATGTTCTCTCCCCGTGTGTGGATTTCCTGCCGGTGCACCAGGTTCCCCCACACTACAAAGACCTGCAGAAGGTCAACTGGCTACTCTACACTGTCCATAGGTAGGTGTGTGTGTGTGTGTGTGTGTGTGTGTGTGTGCGTGCGCGCGCAGAAAGAAACTGGTCACCCTGCTGCTGCACTTCTGGGCAAGTCAAGCAAACTTGGTTTGCCTCAAACCCGGACCGGGTTCAGTAGTGACAACAGTGACTCGCTCCACGCCCACAGGTACTCAGTCCACACCCACAGGTAATCTCTCCATGTGCACAAGTACTGTCTACACACCCACATACTCCCTATGCACAAGTACTCGCTCCACGCCCATAAGTATTTGCTCCATGCCCACAAGTATTTGATCCACGCCCACATTACTCATTCCACACCCACAGGTATTTGCTCCACACCCACAAGCACTGTACCCATGCCCACAAGTACTCACACCACGCCCACAAATACTGTAACCATACTCACAAGTACTTGAGCCACGTCCACAAGCAATCGATCCACGCCCACATTACTCGCTCCACACCCAAAAGTACTTGCTCCACGCCCACAAGTATTGTACCCGCACCCACAAGTACTCGCTCCACGCCCACAAGCAATCGCTCCATGCCCACATTACTCACTCCATGCCCACAAGTACTCGCTCCACACTCAGCAGTACTGTACCCACGCCCACAAGTACTCGCTCCACACCCACAAGTACTGTACCCACGCCCACAAGTACTCGCTCCACACCCACAAGTACTGTACCCACGCCCACAAGTACTCGCTCCACACCCACAAGTACTGTACCCACGCCCACAAGTACTCGCTCCACACCCACAAGTACTGTACCCACGCCCACAAGTACTCGCTCCACACCCACAAGTACTGTACCCACGCCCACAAGTACTCGCTCCACACCCACAAGTACTGTACCCACTCCACACCCACAAGTACTGTACCCACGCCCACAAGTACTCGCTCCACACCCACAAGTACTGTACCCACGCCCACAAGTACTCGCTCCACACCCAAAAGTACTGTACCCAGGCCCACAAGTACGGTATCCATGCCCACAAGTACTCGCTCCACACCCACAAGTACTGTACCCATGACCACAAGTATTCGCTCCACACCCACAAGTCAAGTCAAGTTTATTTGTATCGCGCTTTTAACAATAAACATTGTCACAAAACAGCTTTACAGAATTTGAACGACTTAAAACATGAGCTAATTTTATCCCTAATCTATCCCCAGTGATGAAGCCTGTGGTGATGGTGGCAAGGAAAAACTCCCTCAGATGACATGAGGAAAAAACCTCGAGAGGAACCAGACTCGAAAGGGAACCCATCCTCATTTGGGCAACAACAGACAGCCTGACTATAACATTAATAGTTTTAACATGAAGTCAGTTTCGCTGATGTTATAAACTCTTCATTGATGGAAACTTGAGTGCAAAACTGTTCATGACAACTGCAGTCCTAAAGTTAGCAAGTCAACTGTAGTCCTCAGCCATAAAAGCATTACTGTAAGAGTCCAGAGCGTCCTCCAAGTGAGACTTTCAACTGTCCTCATGGGGCCGTCCTCCACAGGAGCGATGTGATGAGACTCCAACCAGACACAGGGCACCAGGATGGACCAAGCAGGTCCAAGGAGCAGAAGAGGTTCAGCATCTCAATCCCAGGACCAACATGCAACTCAGAGGGACAGATTTTTTTTTGGGGGGGGGAGAGAAAACACAGGTTGTTAAGTATGCCCAATGTCACCTGAATAAGTATAGGCAACAGGTGTCAATGTCTAAAAATAACAAGTATTAAATCTGTGTGGTAGGCTCGCAGAGACGAGAGTCCCTACATCAGGCATAATACACAACAATGGCATGTTAATATGGTTAAAAAATATCATGACCTGCTCTGGCTGGATGCTTGAATGGGTGATGGGTGCACACTCCTCAGCAATGAGACAGTTGGAATTCTAGATCAGAGAGAGTGCAGGCAGATGCAGATGGGACCCTTAGGGCTGGCCAAGACAATTCAGTTGCATTTCACCGCGTCTGGGACATGCGACAGAATGTCTGACGGCTGATTCCCTGCAGGCTACGAGAGCCAGTCGAGGTCTCCACCCTCTCCACCAAAAGATTTCCTGTTGACTCCATGTACTGTAACTCAGAGGGACAGATTTGGGGGGGGGGGGGGGGGAGAGAGAGGGAGAGAAAAAACACAGGTTGTTAGGTATGCCCAATGTCACCTGAATACGTAGGAACAGTATACATATTGCACGGAGTACAAGCAGGGACTCCGGCAACTAACTATGACAGCACAACTAAAAGGAGAGAGCCAGAAGGTAACACAGGCATGAGGGAGCCCCGGGACATAAAGCAGCAGCCACTACACCGTGAACAAACTCGAGTGAGCAAGTGAGTGGGGACTGACAGCATCCATACATCCCAGTTTACCAAAACACACTGTCTGAGGACCCTCCAGATCTACACCTTTACCTCATAAACACCATTAAAACAAGGCTTGACTAAACAGATATGTTTTCAGCTGAGACTTAAACGCTGAGACTGTGTCTGATTGCCGAAAATTACTTGGAAGGCTGTTCCATAACTGTGGGGCGTTGTAAGAAAAGGCTCCGCCCCCTGATGTAGCCTTCACTATACGAGGTACCAGCAGATAGCCTGCACCTTTTGATCTAAGTAGGCGTGGTGGGTCATAGAGGAGCAGAAGTTCACTCAGGTACTGTGGTGTGAGACCATTTAGTGCTTTAAAGGTCAATAGTAGTATTTTATAATCAATACAAAATTTGATTGGGAGCCAATGCAGTGTGGATAAGACAGGGGTGATGGGGTTATATTTTCTAGTTCTAGTAAGGACTCTTGCTGCTGCATTTTGAACTAACTGGAGCTTGTTTATGCACTTATTGGAACATCCAGACAGTAAAGCATTACAGTAATCCAAGCTGGAGGGAACGAAAGCATGAACTAGTTTTTCCGCGTCATGTAGTGACATTAAATTTCTTACCTTAGCAATATTTCTGAGATGAAAGAAAACTATACGGGTAATGTTATCAATATGCATTTTGAATGAAAGACTGGGGTCAATAATCACCCCAAGGTCTTTTACTGCTGCACGTGAAGAAACAGAAAGGCCATCCAGAGTTACTGTGTAATCAGAAAACTTACTTCTAGCTGTATGTGGTTCTAGTACAAGTACTTCAGTCTTGTCAGAGTTAAGCAGAAGGAAATTAATAAGCATACAGTGTCTAATGTCCTTAACAAATTCCTCAATTCTATTAAGCTGGTGTCTCTCATCAGGTTTTGCAGAAACATACAACTGTGTGTCATCAGCATAACAGTGGAAACTAATACAATGTTTACGAATAATATCGTCCAGAGGTAACATATATAAGGAAAAAAGCAGTGGACCCAAGACAGAACCTTGTGGAACACCAAACTTTACCTCAGTACGTCTAGAAATATCACCATTTATATCAACATACTGATAACGATCAGTTAGATAAGACCTGAGCCAGGAGAGGGCCGTTCCCTTAACTCCCACAACATTTTCTAGTCTATCCAGAAGAATGGAATGATCAATGGTATCAAATGCTGCACTAAGGTCAAGCAACACAAGTAGCGAGACACAGCCCTGATCAGACGCCAACAGTAGGTCGTTTACTACTTTAACCAGTGCTGTCTCTGTGCTATGATGAGGTCTAAATCCTGACTGATACATTTCATAGATGTTATTCCTATGTAAATATGAGCATAACTGCTGTGCCACAGCTTTTTCAAGGATCTTGGAGATAAAGGGGAGGTATGATATTGGCTGAAAATTGGACAGCTGACAGGGATCAAGGTCAGGTTTTTTAATCAGGGGTTTGATAACTGCTAGTTTAAAGGATTTGGGTACATAGCCAATCGTGAGAGAAAAATGTATTATTTTTAGAAGCGGTTCAATTACTTCAGGTATTATCTGTTTGAATATACGTGTAGGTAAGAGATCTAGTACGCAAGTTGAGGCTTTTGATGCCAAGATTAATGAAAGTCATTCAGTTTCTCTAAGGGGAGTAAAACATTCTAACTGATGATCTGATACAGTTATATTGTTAACTACAGGGTCACTTACATTGTCTGACCTTAAATTAGTAGTTTGAATTTTTTGTCGGATATTCTCAATTTTGTCATTAAAAAAAATTCATGAAGTCGTTGCTACTACATACTGCAGGTGTGCATGTGTCTATAGTGGTCTTATTCCTGGTTAATTTTGCTACAGTATTAAATAGGAATCTAGGATTATTTTTGTTATCTTCTATTAGGGAGGAGAGATATGTTGATCTCGCAGCACGAAGAGCTTTTCTATACTTCAGGAAGCTCTCCTTCCACGCTAATTTGAATACTACCAATTTTGTTTGATGCCATTTACGTTCCAATTTTCGAGTGGTCTGTTTTAATGTGCGAGTGTCATCATTATACCAGGGTGCTAATTTTTTGTCTCTGGCCAATTTCCTTTTAAGAGGAGCTACATTATCTAAGGTATGGCGGAATGTTGACTCTAAGCATTCAGTTCCCTGATCAAGGTCTGCAGGGGCTGACAGTGACCCAATCAAAGCTGATAACTCTGGGAGATCATTTATAAAGCTCTGTGCAGTAGTTGACGCGAATATACATTTAATACAGTAGCGTGGTGAGGTGCATATATTATTACTCATAGTTTGAGTGAGATGAGATAATGATCTGAGATAACTTCAGACTGTGGAAGTATGACTACAGTGCCTTGCAAAAGTATTCATACCCCTTGAACTTTTTCACATTTTTCCACCTTACAACCATGAACTTAAAAGTTTTTTATTGAGAATTTATGTGATAGACCAACACAGAGTAGCACATAATTGTGAAGTGAAACGAAAATGATAAATGGTCTTCAAAATTTTAAACAAATAAAAATCTGAAAAATGTGGTGTGCATTAGTATTCAGCCCCCTGTACTCTGATACCTCTAAATACAATCCAGTGCAATCAATTGCCTTCAGAAGTCGTCTAATTAGTTAATAGAGTCCTACTGTGTGTAATTTACTCTCAGCATAAATACACTTGTTCTGTGAAGGCCTCAGTGGTTTGTTAGAGAACACTGAAGAACAAACAGCATCATGAAGACCAAAGAACTTACCAGACAGGTCAGGGATAAAGTTCTGGAGAAGTTTAAAGCAGGGTTAGGTTATAAAAAAATATCCCAAGCTCTGAACATCTCAAGAAGCACTGTTCAATCCATCATTCAAAAATGGAAAAAGTATGGCACAACTGCAAACCTACCAAAAACATGGCCGTCCACCTAAACTGACAGAGCGAGCAAGGAGAGCACTGGTCAGAGAAGCAGCCAAGAGGCCCATGATCACTCTGGAGGAGCTGCAGAAATCCACAGCTCAGGTGGGAGAATCTGTGCACAGGACAACTATAAACCGTACACTCCACAAATCTGGCCTTTTTGGAAGAGTGGCAAGAAGAAAGCCATTGTTGAAAGACAGGCATAAGAAGCCATGTAGGGGACACAGCAAACATGTGGAAGAAGGTGCTTTGGTCAGATGAGACCAAAGTTGAACTTTTTGGCCTAAATGCAAAGCGCTATGTGTGGCGGAAAACTAACACTGCTCATCACCCTGCACACACCATCCCCACTGTGAAACATGGTGGTGGCAGCATCATGCTATGGGGATGCTTTTCTTCAGCAGGGACAGGGAAGCTGGTCAGAGTTGATGGGAAGATGGATGGAGCTAAATACAGGGCAATCCTGGAAGAAAACCTGTTGGAGGCTGCAAAAGACTTGAGACTGGGAAGGAGATTCACCTTCCAGCAAGACAATGACCCTAAACATACAGCCAGAGCTACAATGGAATGGTTTAGATCAAAGAATATTCATGTGTTAGAATGGCCCAGTCAAAGTCCAGACCTAAATCCCATTGAGCATCTGTGGCAAGACTTGAAAATTGCTGTTCACAGACGATCTCCATCCAATCTGGCTGAGCTTGAGCTATTTTGCAAAGAAGAATGGGCAAAAATTTCAGTGTCTAGATGTGCAAAGCTGGTAGAGACATACCACAAAAGACTTGCAGCTGTAATTGCAGCAAAAGGTGGCTCTACAAAGTATTGACACAGGGGGGTTGAATACTAATGCACACCACATTTTTCAGATTTTTATTTGTTTAAAATTTTGAAGACCATTTATCATTTTCGTTTCACATCACAATTATGTGCTACTCTGTGTTGATCTATCACATAAAATCTCAATAAAAAACGTTTAAGTTCGTGGTTGTAAGGTGGAAAAATGTGAAAAAGTTCAAGGGGTATGAATACTTTTGCAAGGCACTGTATATTGTCTACGTTTAACCTGAATGTTAGTATTAGATCAAGGGTGTGACCACCATTATGGGTCGGTCCCGTGACATTCTGATTAATCCCTACTGAATCTAAAATGGACACAAACGCTGTTTTCAAAGGTCTTCTGGGTTATTGAAGTGAATATTAAAATCTCCAACAACTAATGCTTTGTCTAAGGAAATAACCAGATCTGAGATAAAATCTGCAAATTCAGAAAGAAACTCAGAATATGGCCCCGGGGGCCTGTAAATAATAAGTAACGGAATTAACTGGGTAGACTTATTTTTCGAGGCTACATACGAGTATGAAGAACTTCAAATGTATTAAATTTATAACCAGGTTTGTGTGTTACACGTAGATCATCATTATAAATAACTGCGACGCCTCCTCTGCCAGTTAGATGAGGCTGGTGTATATAACTGTATCCAGGAGGACTCGCTTCATTTAATGCTATATATCCATTTGGCTTAATCCATGTTTCTGTTAAACACAGTACATTAAACTCCTGATCAGTAATAAGTTAATTAATCATTAGCGCTTTAGATGTAAGAGATCTAATATTTAATAGCCCCACCTTTAGATCAAAGGTGCTGGCAGCAGCTGTACAGTCAGTATGATCTAATTTTATATTGATTAGGTTACTGGAACAAACTCTCTGAATATTTCTACCTTTTTGTTTAGCCCGGGGAACAGACACAGTCTCAATGTAGTGGACCCTGAGTGACGACTCTGTGCAGCTAGCAGACAGTCGGTTTAGCCTGTTTGTCTGCTCCCTGGCCTTGGCTCTGGATTGTCAGGAATTAACTAGGCCTGTTCTGAGACTATGACCTATGCTGCAGGAAATGAGAGCAGCACCTTCCCGAGTGGGATGGATACCGTCCCGCCCTAACAGGCCAGCAGTGCCCTCAAAATTAGCCCAATTATCTATAAAGCCCACACTGTTTTCAGAGCACCACCTGGACAACCAGCAGTTCAGTGACCATAACCTGCTGTAAGCTACATCGCCATGCCGCATTGGGATGGGGCCAGAACGTACTACAGCATCGGACATCGCCTTCGCTAATTTAAACACCTCTACAAAGTTACTCTTAGTAACCTCAGACTGACGAAGGTGTATATCATTAGTATCACAAGTACTGTACCCATGCCCACAAGTACTTGCTCCACACCCACAAGTACTGTACCTACGCCCACAAGTACTCGCTCCACACCCACAAGTACTGTACCCACACCTACAAGTACTCTGGGGACTTTAATCACACTACTTTGGTCATAGTTTGGCTGCTTTTTACCAGGTTGTGGACTGTCTAACAAGGAACAACAGGACAATTGACTTGCTGTATGCTAATGTGAGGGATGCATACAGAGTCACACCCCTCCCCAACTAGGGAAGTCTGACCATAACCTGGTTCGTTTACAGCCGAAGTACACCTCCCTGGTTCAAAGGCAGTCTGCAACAACTAGGTCCATCAGGAGGTGGTCCCTTGAAATGGAAGATGCCCTCAGAGACTGCTATGACATCACGGACTAGGATGTGCTGCCTTGCCCATACTGTGAGGACATAGGGGGCTGACACACTGTCTGACGGATTAGCTCAACTTCTGTGCAGACATGGTCTCCCCCGCTAAGACTGTACAGTGTTACCCTAATAACAAGCCATGGGTAACACAGGAAGTCAAAGCTGTCCTCAACAGGAAGAAGGCCGCCTTCAGGAGCAGGGACAGGGAGGCGATAAAAGCAGCACAGCAGGAGGTGAAACGCTGCGTGAGGGAAGCTAAGGACAGCTACAGGAGAAAGGTGGGGCAGAAACTGAAGGAGAACAGCATGAGGGAGGTCTGGGAAGGTGTGAAAAGCACCACAGGCCACAATATAAAGACCAGAGTCATTGAGGGGACAGTGGAGAGGGCGAACGAGTTGAGTGAGTTCTTCAACCGGTTCAACCAGCCCACGTCCCCCCCACCCTCCCCCTCACTGCAGCCATCTCTCATTCTTCCCTCAACACACCTCCCCCCAGTCATCACAGCAGCCCCCTCCTCCCCCACCTCAACATGGACTCCTCCATGCATTACTGCAGACCAGGTCAGAGGTCAACTGAGGAAGCTTCACCCCAGGAAAGCAGCAGGCCCGGACAAGGTGTGTCCCTGACGACTGAAGACCTGTGCTGCTGAACTGGGTGAACCACTCCAACGCATCTTCAACCTCAGCTTGCAGCTGGGGAGAGTGCCCACCCTCTGGAAGACATCATGCATCGTTCCCAAAAAGAATCGGCCCAGTGAGCTGAATGACTTCCGACCGGTGGCACTCACTTCACATCTGATGAAGACACTGGAGCGGCTCTTCCTCAGCCTCCTCAGACCCCAGGTACAATATGCCCAGGACTGTCTGCAGTTTGTGTACCAGGCAGGTGTTGGTGTGGAAGATGCCATCCTCTACCTGCCCACTCGCATCTGGATAAGGGAAATGGCACAGTGAGGATCCTCTTCTTGGACTTCTCAAGTGCCTTCAACACCATCCAGCCCCTTTTGCTTCAGGACAAACTGAACAGAATGGGAGTGGACCCCTGCCTGGTCACCTGGATCTCCAGCTACCTCACCGACAGGCTGCAGTACATCAGGCTGAAGGACATCATGTCTGACACTGTGATTAGCAGCACCGGAGCACCCCAGGGCACGGTGCTGGCCCCTCTTCTTTTCACCCTGTACACTGCGGACTTCTGCTACAACTTGGAGCTGTGTCACATTCAGAAGTTCACCGATGACACAGCCATAGTGGGGTGTATCAGGGACGACAGAGAGGAGGAGTATAGGAGCCTGGTGAGGGACTTTGCTGTGTGATGCAACAGGAACCCTCTGCAGCTCAACACCTCAAAGACCAAGGAGCTGGTCACTGTCTTTGGGAGGTCCAGACCAAGGTCACGACCAGTTCTGATCAAGGGAGTCGAGGTGGAGGCTGTGGATTCCTACAAGTACCTCGGGCTGTGGCTGGACAGCAAGCTGGACTGGACTTGCAACACCAATCACTTATACAGGAAGGGACAGAGCAGGCTATACTTCCTTAGGAGGCTGTGGTCTTTTAACATCTGCAGGAAACTCCTGTGGATGTTCTATCAGTCTGTGGTCCCCAGTGTCCTGTTTTACACCGTGGCGTGCTGGGGGCAGAAGCACATCCAAGAAGGACACATCCAGGCTGGACAAACTGATCAGGTGGGCCGGCTCTGTGGTCGGCATGAAGCTGGACTCTCTGGTGGCGGAGAAGAGGACTATAGACAAACTATTGAACATCATGGATGATGCTAGTCACCCTCTGCACACCGTCATCAGCAACCAGAAGAGCCTGTTCAGTGACAGAATGCTCCTTCCCAAGTGCAGGACGAACAGACTTAAAAACTCCGTTGTCCCTCACGCCATCAGACTGTACAACTCCTCTCTGGGGGGAGGAGGGGTAACAGGAGGACAGAGGACGGGAAGGAGCAGTAGCCTAGCCTAACAATAAGCAATACTAAGCAATACTGGACAAATGTGCAATATAAAGTGCAATATAAAGTGCAATATCTCTCCTGCTGGCCCCTTCCCCCCTTCCCCATATCTTATTCTTTTTATATTTGTATACGTAAACATTTAATTTATCTAGAAGTTTTTTTCTCTATTTTCTATGTATCCTGTAATGATGCTGCTGGAATCTTAATTTCCCTGAAGGAACCCGCCCAAAGGGATCAATAAAGTTCTATCTAATCTAATCTACTCGCTCCACACCCAGGAGTACTATACCCACACCTACAAGTACTCGCTCCACACCTACAAGTACTGTACCCATGCCCACAAGTACTCGCTCCACACCCACAAGTACTCACTCCACGCCCACAAGTAATCATTCCACACCGACAAGTAGTGTACACACACCTACAAGTACTCACTCCATTCTCACAAATACTCATTCCATACCCACAAGTACTGTACCCACACCTACAAGTACTCACTCCACGCCCACAAGTACTGTACCCATGCCCACAAGTACTCGCTCCATGCCCACAAGGACTCATTCCATGTCCAAAAGGACTCATTCCATGCCCACAAGGACTGTACCCACACCTACAAGTACTGGCACCATGCCCACAAGTACTCGCTCCATGCCCACAAGTGCTTGCTCCATGCCCACAAGTACTGTAGCCACACCTACAAGTACTCACTCCACGCCCACAAGTACTGTGACCATGCCCACATTACTCGCTCCACACCCACATTACTCGCTCTACACCCACAAGTACTTGCTCCAAGCTCACAAGTACTCGCTCAACACCCACAATTACTGTACCCACACCGACAAGTACTCGCTCCACACCCACAAGTACTCGTTCCACGCCCAAAATTACTGTGCCCACGCCCACAAGTACTCCCTGGTTCCTGAGTTGTTTGCGCAGAGTCCTTTTTTCCTGCGAGTGCTGGCATTAATTACTAATCTTTTTTAACTTTTTTCTACAAATAATTTTCCAGGAGCCTCTTAATTTTTATTGTACTGTCGTGTTCCTTTTGTACTTTCCACTTTCACTTTCCTTTTTCCATTTTTTTCTCTCTTTTTTTCGGAAGAACACCGAGACTGGAAGTTTTCTTTTTCTTTTTTTCTCTCTCCTCCTGCATAAAGACCACAAGCGGAGGCCATCTACATCAGATCTGCTTTAATATCAACAGATCTTCGATTAAGGTACGTGAATCTTTTCATCATGGCACACCTTCAGCCTGTTCAGTGTGCTGAGTGCAGGATGTTTAGTCATTCTTCCTCTGTCGCTAGCGATAGCTTTATTTGTGATAAGTGCAGAATAGTTAGCTCTCTGATGGAGAAGATTACAGTGCTAGAAGCGCGTGTCCAGGCTTTAGAGATGGTCAGTGAGCATGAGAACAGTGTAGTTTCTGTAGGGGAAAGTCTGGACGCCTTAGATGGAGTTAGTAATCCCCCAACTCCGGCATTAGAGCCCTTACAGCGGGGCGAATGGGTGACGGCTCGGTGGCATAAGCGTAGAGCCAAAGCTACCGCTGAGGCTCGCCCACTGGAGCACCACTCCTCTCTGCATCACGTGTCGAACAAGTTTGCTCTCCTTAGTGATGCACCCGCTGAGAAACCTGATAGAGCTCTGGTTATAGGGGACACATGAAATTAGCTCAGCTTTTAGGGGCACCAGCAGCTTTAGTTAGGTGTATACCGGGAGCCAGGGCGCCGGACATAGCAGGTAATCTTAGGGTCCTAGGCAAGCAGGTTCTCAAAGATAGTTATCCATGCAGGAGCTAATGATATACGCCTTCGTCAGTCTGAGGTTACTAAGAGTAACTTTGTAGAGGTGTTTAAATTAGCGAAGGCGATGTCCGATGCTGTAGTATGTTCTGGCCCCATCCCAATGCGGCGTGGCGATGTAGCTTACAGCAGGTTATGGTCGCTGAACTGCTGGCTGTCCAGGTGGTGCTCTGAAAACAGTGTGGGCTTTATAGATAATTGGGCTAATTTTGAGGGCAACGCTGGCCTGTTAGGGCGGGACGGGATCCATCCCACTCGGGAAGGTGCTGCTCTCATTTCCTGCAGCATAGGTCATAGTCTCAGAACAGGCCTAGTTACGTTAATTCCTGACAATCCAGAGCCAAGGCCAGGGAGCAGACAAACAGGCTAAACCGACTGTCTGCTAGCTGCACAGAGTCGTCACTCAGGGTCCACTACATTGAGACTGTGTCTGTTCCCCGGGCTAAACAAAAAGGTAGAAATAGTCAGAGAGTTTGTTCCAGTAACCTACAGTGGTGCTTGAAAGTTTGTGAACCCTTTAGAATGTTCTATATTTCTGCATAAATATGACCTAAAACATCATCAGATTTTCACACAAGTCCTAAAAGTAGATAAAGAGAACCCAGTTAAACAAATGAGACAAAAATATTATACTTGGTCATTTATTTATTGAGGAAAATGATCCAATATTACATATCTGTGAGTGGCAAAAGTATGTGAACCTCTAGGATTAGCAGTTAATTTGAAGGTGAAATTAGAGTCAGGTGTTTTCAATCAATGGGATGACAATCAGGTGTGAGTGGGCACCCTGTTTTATTTAAAGAACAGGGATCTATCAAAGTCTGATCTTCACAACACATGTTTGTGGAAGTGTATCATGGCACTAGCAAAGGAGATTTCTGAGGACCTCAGAAAAAGTGTTGTTGATGCTCATCAGGCTGGAAAAGGTTACAAAACCATCTCTAAAGAGTTTGGACTCCACCAATCCACAGTCAGACAGATTGTGTACAAATGGAGGAAATTCAAGACCACTGTTACCCTCCCCAGGAGTGGTCGACCAACAAAGATCACTCCAAGAGCAAGGTGTGTAATAGTCGGTGAGGTCACAAAGGAACCCAGGGTAACTTCTAAGCAACTGAAGGCCTCTCTCACATTGGCTAATGTTAATGTTCATGAGTACACCATCAGGAGAACACTGAACAACAATGGTGTGCATGGTAGGGTTGCAAGGAGAAAGCCACTGCTGTCCAAAAAGAACATTGCTGTTCATCTGCAGTTTGCTAAAGATCACGTGGACAAGCCAGAAGGCTATTGGAAAAATGTTTTGTGGACAGATGAGACTAAAATAGAACTTTTTGGTTTAAATGAGAAGCGTTATGTTTGGAGAAAGGAAAACGCTGCATTCCAGCATAAGAACCTTATCCCATCTGTGAAACATGGTGGTGGTAGTATCATGGTTTGGGCCTGTTTTGCTGCATCTGGGCCAGGACGGCTTGCCATCATTGATGGAACAATGAATTCTGAATTATACCAGTGAATTCTAAAGGAAAATGTCAGGACATCTGTCCATGAACTGAATCTCAAGAGAAGGTGGGTCAAGCAGCAAGACAACGACCCTAAGCACACAAGTCATTCTACCAAAGAATGGTTAAAGAAGAATAAAGTTAATGTTTTGGAATGGCCAAGTCAAAGTCCTGACCTTAATCCAATGGAAATGTTGTGGAAGGACCTGAAGCGAGCAGTTCATGTGAGGAAACCCACCAACATCCCAGAGTTGAAGCTGTTCTGTACGGAGGAATGGGCTAAAATTCCTCCAAGCCGGTGTGCAGGACTGATCAACAGTTACGGCAAATGTTTAGTTGCAGTTATTGCTGCACAAGGGGGTCACACCAGATACTGAAAGCAAAGGGTCACATACTTTTGCCACTCACAGATATGTAATATTGGATCATTTTCCTCAATAAATAAATGACCAAGTATAATATTTTTTGTCTCATTTGTTTAACTGGGTTCTCTTTATCTACTTTTAGGACTTGTGTGAAAATCTGATGATGTTTTAGGTCAGATTTATGCAGAAATATAGAAAATTCTAAAGGGTTCACAAACTTTCAAGCACCACTGTAATCAATATAAAATTAGATCATACTGACTGTACAGCTGCTGCCAGCACCTTTGATCTAAAGGTGGGGTTATTAAATATTAGATCTCTTGCATCTAAAGCGCTAATGGTTAATGAACTCATTACTGATCAGGAATTTAATGTACTTTAATGGAATTTAATGTTTAACTGAAACATGGATTAAGCCAAATGAATATCTCATCTCATCTCATTATCTCTAGCCGCTTTATCCTTCTACAGGGTCGCAGGCGAGCTGGATCCTATCCCAGCTGACTATGGGCGAAAGGCGGGGTACACCCTGGACAAGTCGCCAGGTCATCACAGGGCTGACACATAGACACAGACAACTATTCACACTCACATTCACACCTACGGTCAATTTAGAGTCACCAGTTAACCTAACCTGCATGTCTTTGGACTGTGGGGGAAACCGGAGCACCCGGAGGAAACCCACGCGGACACGGGGAGAACATGCAAACTCCGCACAGAAAGGCCCTCGCCGGCCCCGGGGCTCGAACCCAGGACCTTCTTGCTATGAGGCGACAGCGCTAACCACTACACCACCGTGCCGCCCCCCAAATTAATATATAGCATTAAATGAAGCTAGTCCTCCTAGATACAGTTATATACACCAGCCTCGTCAAACTGGCAGAGGAGGAGGCGTCGCGGTTATTTATAATGATTATCTAGGTGTAACACACAAACCTGGTTACAAATTTAATACATTTGAAGTCCTTCATAGTCATATAATGTATGTAGCCTCGAAAAATAAGTCTACCCATTTAATTCCGTTGCTTATTATTTACAGGCCCCCGGGGCCATATTCTGAGTTTCTTTCTGAATTTGCAGATTTTATCTCAGATCTGGTTATTTCCTTAGACAAAGCATTAGTTGTCGGAGATTTTAATATTCACTTCGATAACCCAGAAGACCCTTTGAAAACAGTGTTTTTGTCCATTTTAGATTCAGTAGGTATTAATCAGAATGTCATAGGACCGACCCATAAATGGTGGTCACACCCTTGATCTAATACTAACATTCAGGTTAAACATAGACAATATAGTCACACTTCCACAGTCTGAAGTTATCTCAGATCATTATCTCATCTCATTCAAACTATGTCTGAGTAATAATATATGCACCTCACCATGCTACTGTATTAAACATACATTCGTGTCAACTACTGCACAGAGCTTTATAAATGATCTCCCAGAGTTATCAACTTTGATTGGGTCACTGTCAGCCCCTGCAGAACTTGATCAGGCAACTGAATGCTTAGAGTCAACATTCCGCCATATCTTAGATAATGTAGCTCCTCTTAACAGGAAAATGGTCAGAGACAAAAAGTTAGCACCCTGGTATAATGATGACACTCGCACATTAAAACAGACCACTCGAAAATTGGAACGTAAATGGCATCAAACAAAATTGGTAGTGTTCAAATTAGCATGGAAGGAGAGCTTCCTGAAGTATAGAAAAGCTCTTAGTGCTGCGAGATCAACATATCTCTCCTCCCTAATAGAAGATAACAAAAATAATCCTAGATTCCTATTAAATACTGTAGCAAAATTAACCAGGAATAAGTCCACTATAGACACATGCACACCTGCAGTATGTAGTAGCAACGACATCATGCATTTTTTTAATGACAAAATTGAGAATATCCAACAAAAAATTCAAACTACTAATTTAAGGTCAGACAATGTAAGTGACCCTGTAGTTAACAATATAACTGTATCAGATCATCAATTAGAATGTTTTACTCCCCTTAGAGAAACTGAATTACTTTCATTAATCTCGGCATCAAAAGCCTCAACTTGTGTACGAGATCCCTTACCTACACATCTATTCAAACAGATAATACCTGAAGTAATTGAACCGCTTCTAAAAATAATACATTTTTCTCTCACGCTTGGCTATGTACCCAAATCCTTTAAACTAGCAGTTATCAAACCCCTGATTAAAAAACCTGACCTTGATCCCCGTCAGCTGTCCAATTATAGGCCAATATCAAACCTCCCCTTTATCTCCAAGATCCTTGAAAAAGCTGTGGCACAGCAGTTATGCTTATATTTACATAGGAATAACATCCATGAAATGTATCAGTCAGGATTTAGACCTCATCATAGCACAGACACAGCACTGGTTAAAGTAGTAAACGACCTACTGTTGGCGTCTGATCAGGGCTGTGTCTCGCTGCTTGTGTTGCTTGACCTTAGTGCAGCATTTGATACCATTGATCATTCCATTCTTCTGGATAGACTAGAAAATGTTGTGGGAGTTAAGGGAACGGCCCTCTCCTGGCTCAGCTCTTATTTAACTGATCATTATCAGTATGTTGATTATAAATGATGATATTTCTAGACGTACTGAGGTAAAGTTTGGTGTTCCACAAGGTTCTGGCTTGGGTCCACTGCTTTTTTCCCCTTATACAGTGGGGCAAAAAAGTATTTAGTCAGCCACCAACTGTGCAAGTTCTCCCACTTAAAAAGATGAGAGAGAACTGTAATTTTCATCATAGGTCCACTTCAATTATGAGAGACAGAATGGGGGGAAAGAATCCAGGAAATCACATTGTAGGATTTTTAATGAATTAATTGGTAAATTCCTCAGTAAAATAAGTATTTGGTCACCTACAAACAAGCAAGATTTCTGGCTCTCACAGACCTGTAACAACTTCTTTAAGAGGCTCCTCTGTCCTCCACTCATTACCTGTATTAATGGCACCTGTTTGAACTCGTTATCAGTATAAAAGACACCTGTCCACAACCTCAAACAGTCACACTCCAAACTCCACTATGGCCAAGACCAAAGAGCTGCCAAAGGACACCAGAAACAAAATTGTAGACCTGCACCAGGCTGGGAATAGGTAAGCAGCTTTGTGTGAAGAAATCAACTGTGGGAGCAATTATTAGAAAATGGAAGACCACTGGTAATCTCCCTCGATCTGGGGCTCCACGCAAGATCTCACCCCGTGGGGTCAAAATGATCACAAGAACGGTGAGCAAAAATCCCAGAACCACACGGGGGGACCTAGTGAATGACCTGCAGAGAGCTGGGACCAAAGTAACAAAGGCTACCATCAGTAACACACTACACCGCCAGGAACTCAAATCCTGCAGTGCCAGACGTGTCCCCCTGCTTAAGCTAGTACATGTCCAGGCCCGTCTGAAGTTTGCTAGAGAGCATTTGGATGATCCAGAAGAGGATTGGGAGAATGTCATATGGTCAGATGAAACCAAAATAGAACTTTTTGGTAAAAACTCAACTTGTCGTGTTTGGAGGAGAAAGAATACTGAGTTGCATCCAAAGAACACCATACCTACTGTGAAGCATGGGGGTGGAAACATCATGCTTTGGGGCTGTTTTTCTGCAAAGGGACCAGGACAACTGATCCGTGTAAAGGAAAGAATGAATGGGGCCATGTATCGTGAGATTTTGAATGAAAACCTCCTTCCATCAGCAAGGGCATTGAAGATGAACCGTGGCTGGGTCTTTCAGCATGACAATGATCCCAAACACACCACCCGGACAATGAAGGAGTGGCTTCATAAGAAGCATTTCAAGGTCCTGGAGTGGCCTAGCCAATCTCCAGATCTCAACCCCATAGAAAATCTTTGGAGGGAGTTGAAAGTCGGTGTTGCCCAGCGACAGCCCCAAAACATCACTGCTCTAGGGGAGATCTGCATGGAGGAATGGGCCAAAATACCAGCAACAGTGTGCGAAAACCTTGTGAAGACTTACAGAAAACGTTTGACCTCTGTCATTGCCAACAAAGGGCATATAACAAAGTATTAAGATGAACTTTTGTTATTGACCAAATACTTATTTTCCACCATAATTTGCAAATAAATTCTTTAAAAATCAGACAATGTGATTTTCTGGATTTTTTTTTTCTCATTTTGTCTCTCATAGTTGAGGTATACCTATGATGAAAATTACACGCCTCTCATCTTTTTAAGTGGGAGAACTTGCACAATTGGTGACTGACTAAATACTTTTTTGCCCCACTGTATATGTTACCTCTGGGTGATATTATTCGTAAACATTGTATTCGTTTCCACTGTTATGCTGATGACACACAGTTGTATGTTTCTGCAAAACCTGATGAGAGACACCAGCTTAATAGAATTGAGGAATGTGTGAAGGACATTAGACACTGGATGCTTATTAACTTCCTTCTGCTTAACTCTGACAAGACTGAAGTACTTGTACTAGGACCACATGCAGCTAGAAGTAAGTTTTCTGATTCCACAGTAACTCTGGATGGCCTTTCTGTTTCTTCACGCGCAGCAGTAAAAGACCTTGGGGTGATTATTGACCCTAGTCTTTCATTCGAAACGCATATTGATAACATTACCCGTATAGTTTTCTTTCATCTCAGAAATATTGCTAAGATAAGAAATTTAATGGTCACTACATGACGTGGAAAAACTAGTTCATGCTTTCGTTGCTTCCAGGTTGGATTATTGTAATGCCTTACTGTCTGGATGTTCCAATAAGTGCATAAACAAGCTCCAGTTAGTTCAAAATGCAGCAGCAAGAGTCCTTACTAGAACTAGAAAATATGACCCCATCACCCCTGTCTTATCCACACTGCATTGGCTCCCAATCAAATTTCATATTGATTATAAAATACTACTATTGACCTTTAAAGCGCTGAATGGTCTCACACCACAGTACCCGAGTGAACTTCTGCTCCTCTATGACCCGCCACACCTCCTTAGATCACAAGGTGCAGGCTATCTGCTGGTACCTCGTATAGTGAAGGCTACATCAGGGGGCAGAGCCTTTTCTTACAAAGCCCCACAGTTATGGAACAGCCTTCCAAGTAGTGTTCGGCAATTAGACACAGTCTCAGCATTTAAGTCTCGGCTGAAAACATATCTGTTTAGTCAAGCTTTCTGTTAATGGTGTTTATGAGGTAAAGGTGTAGATCTGGAGGGTCCTCAGACAGAGTGTTTTGGTAAACTGGGATGTATGGATGCTGTCAGTCCCCACTCGCTTGCTCACTCGAGTTTTTGATGGTGTAGTGGCTGGCTGCTTTATGTCCCGGGGCTCCCTCATGCCTGTGTTACCTTCTGGCTCTCCCCTTTTAGTTATGCTGTCATAGTTAGTTGCCGGAGTCCCTGCTTGTACTCAGTGCAATATGTATACTGTTCCTACTTATTCAGGTGATATTGGGCATACCTAAAACCTGTTTTCTCTCCCTCTCTCTCTCTCTCTCCCCCCCTCCCCCCAAATCTGACCCTCTGAGTTACATGAAGTCAACAGGAAATCTTTTGGTGGAGAGGGTGGAGACCTCGACTGGCTCTTGTAGCCTGCAGGGAATCGGCCGTCAGACATTCTGTCGCATGTCCCAGACCCAGTGAAATGTAACTGAATTGTCTTGGCCAGCCCTAAGGGTCCCATCTGCATCTGCCTGCACTCGCTCTGATCTATAATTCCAATTGTCTCATTGCTGAGGAGTGTGCACCCATCACCCATTCAAGCATCCAGCCAGAGCAGGTCATGATATTTTTTAACCATATTAACATGCCATTGTTGTGTATCATGCCTGATGTCAGGACTCTCGTCTCTGCGAGCCTACCACACAGACTTGTGTTATTTTCAGACATCGACACCTGTTGCCTACACTTATTCAGGTGCCATTGGTCATACCTAACAACCTGTGTTTTCTCTCCCCCCCACAAATCTGTCCGTCTGAGTTACATGTCGGTCCTGGGATCGAGATGCTGAACCTCTTCTGCTCCTCGGACCTGCTTGATCCATCCTGGTGCCCTGTGTCTGGTTGGAGTCTCATCGCATCGCTCCTGTGGAGGATGGCCCCATGAGGACAGTTGAAAGTCACACCTGGAGGACGCTCTGGACTCTTACAGTAATGCTTTTATGGCTGAGGACTACAGTTGACTTGCTAACTTTAGGACTGCAGTTGTCATGAACAGTTTTGCACTCAAGTTTCCATCAATGAAGAGTTTATAACATCAATGAAACTGACTTCATGTTAAAACTGTTAATGTTATAGTCAGGCTGTCTGTTGCTGCCCAAATGAGGGTGGGTTCCCTTTTGAGTCTGGTTCCTCTCGAGGTTTCTTCCTCATGTCATCTGAGGGAGTTTTTCCTTGCCACCGTCGCCACAGGCTTGCTCATTGGGGATAGATTAGGGATAAAATTAGCTCATGTTTTAAGTCATTCAAATTCTGTAAAGCTGCTTTGCGACAATGTTTATTGTTAAAAGCACTATACAAATAAACTTGACTTGACTACTCGCTCCACACCCACAAATACTCATTCCATGCCCACAAGTACTCGTTCCACGGGCACAAGTACTCACTCCACACACACACAAGGACTCGTTCCACGCACACAAGGACTGTACCCATGCCCAAAAGCAATCATTCCATGCCCACAAGTACTGTACCTACACCTACAAGTACTCACTCCATGCTCACAAGGACTTGTTCCACGCCCACAAGTGCTCGCTCCGCACCCACAAATACTGTACCCACGCCCACAAGTACTTGCTCCACACCCAAAAGCAATCATTCCACGCCCACAAGTACTGTACCTACACCTACAAGTACTCACTCCATGCTCACAAGGACTTGTTCCATGCCCACAAGTGCTCGCTCCGCACCCACCAGTACTGTACCCATGCCCACAAGTACTTCCCCCACACCCACAAGTACTGTACCCATGCACACAAGTACTTGCTCCACACCCACAAGTACTGTACCCATGCTTACAAGTACTCGCTCCACACCCACGAGTACTTGCTCCACACCCACAGTTACTGTACCCACACCTACAGGTACTTGCTCCACACCCACGAGTACGTGCTCCACACCCACGAGTACTGTACCCATGCCTACAAGTACTCGCTCCACACCCACACATACTGTAGCCACGCCCACAAGTACTCACTCCATGCCCACAAGTACTCGCTCCAGACCCACAAGTATTGTAGCCATGCCCACAAGTACTCGCCCCACACCCACAAGTACTGTACCCATGCACACAAGTACTTGCTCCACACCCACAAGTACTGTACCCATGCCTACAAGTACTTGCTCCACACCCACGAGTACTTGCTCCACACCCACAGTTACTGTACCCACACCTACAGGTACTTGCTCCACACCCACAAGTACTGTACCCATGCACACAAGTACTTGCTCCACACCCACAAGTACTGTACCCATGCCTACAAGTACTTGCTCCACACCCACGAGTACTTGCTCCACACCCACAGTTACTGTACCCACACCTACAGGTACTTGCTCCACACCCATAAGTACTGTACCCATGCACACAAGTACTTGCTCCACACCCACAAGTACTGTACCCATGCACACAAGTACTTGCTCCACACCCACAAGTACTGTACCCATGCCTACAAGTACTCGCTCCACACCCACGAGTACGTGCTCCACACCCACAATTACTGTACCCACACCTACAGGTACTTGCTCCACACCCACGAGTACTTGCTCCACACCCACAATTACTGTACCCACACCCACAAGTACTGTACCCATGCCTACAAGTACTTGCTCCACACCCACAAGTACTGTAGCCACGCCCACAAGTACTCGCTCCACTCCCACAAATACTGTACCCATGCACACAAGTACTCGCTCCACGCCCAAAGTACTGTACCTACGCCCACAAGTACTCGCTCCACACTCACAAATACTCGTTCCATGCCCACAAGTGCTGCACCCACACCTACAAGTACTCGCTCCACGTTCACAAGGACTCGGTCCACTCCCACAAGTACTCGCTCTGCACCCACAATTACTGTACCCATGCACACAAGTACTTGCTCCACTCCCACAAATACTGTACCCATGCACACAAGTACTCGCTCCACGCCCATAAGTACTGTGGCCACACCCACAAGTACTGTACCTACGCCCACAAGTACTCGCTCCACACTCTCACAAATACTCGTTCCATGCCCACAAGTGCTGCACCCACACCTACAAGTACTTGCTCCACGTTCACAAGGACTCGGTCCACTCCCACAAGTACTCGCTCTGCACCCACAATTACTGTACCCATGCCCACAAGTACTGTACCCATGCCCACAAGTACTCGCTCCACACCCACAAGTACTGTACCCATGCCCACAAGTACTCGCTCCACACCCACAAGTAATCGTTCCATGCCCACAAGTACTGTACCAACATCTACAAGTACTCACTCCACGCTCACAAGGACTTGGTCCATGCCCACAAGTACTCACTCGATGCCCACAAGGACTCATTCCACACCCAAAAGGACCCATTCCACGCCCACAAGGACTGTATCCACACCTACAAGTACTCGCTCCACGCCCACAAGTACTGTATGCATGTCCACAAGTACTCGCTCCACACCCACAAGTACTGTACCCATGCCCACAAGTACTCGCTCCACACCCACAAGTACTGTACCCATGCCCACAAGTACTTGCTCCATTCCCACAAGTGCTCGCTCCACACCTACAAGTACTCACTCTATGCCCACAAGTACAGTAACCACACCTACAAGGACTCACTCCACGCCCACAAGTACTGTAGCCATGCTCACAAGTACTGTGCCCATGCCCACATTACTCGCTCCACACCCACATTACTCACTCTACACCCACAAGTACTTGCTCCCAGCCCACAAGTACTCGCTCAACACCCACAATTACTGTAACCACACCTACAAGTACTCGCTCCACACCCACAAGTACTCATTCCATGCCCACAATTACTGTACCCATGCCCACAAATGCTCACTCTACACCCACAAGTACTCATTCCATGCCCAAAAGTACTCGTTCAACGCCCACAAGCACTGTACCCATGCCCACAATTACTCATTCCACACCCACAAGTACTGTACCTACACCTACAAGTACTCGCTCCACTCTCACAAGGACTGGTTCCATGCCCACAAGTGATCGCTCCACACCCACAAGTACTGTACCCATGCCCACAGGTACTCGCTCCACACCCACAAGTACTGTACCCATGCCTATAAGTTCTCGTTCCACACCCACAAGTACTGTACCCACACCTATCAGTACTTGCTCCACACCCACAAGTACTGTACCCACACCTACAAGGACTCACCCCATGCTCAAAATTACTCATTCCACACCCACAAGTACTCGCTCCATGCCCACAAGTACTGTACCCACGCCTACAAGTACTCGCACCACACCCACAAGTACTGTACCCATGCCCACAAGTACTCGCACCACACCCACAAGTACTGTACCCATGCCCACAAGTACTCGCACCACACCCACAAGTACTGTACCCATGCCCACAAGTACTGTAGCCATGCCCACAAGTACTCGCTCCACTCCCACAAGTACTGTAGCCACGCTCACAAATACTCGCTCCACACCCACAAGTACTGTAGCCACGCTCACAAGTACTCGCTCCACACCCACAAGTACTCACTCCACACCCACAAGTACTGTACCCATGCCCACAAGTACTTGCTCCATGCCCACAAGGTTTCCGGTTGAGAGTACATCGTGCGCGTTCTGGCTGCCGCTTCTCACCGGAGCTCTTATTTTATTTCTTTTTCTATTTTATTTTTCTTTCCTGTGTGTTTGTGTAGTTTGGTGTTTGAGTGTTTTGTCCGCCAGTTGTGGTGTAGCTCCGGACCCAGTTTGGGGCGTCGGTTCCTTCCAGGCCTTGGGTTGCTGTGGGTGATGCTTGCACTCCCAGCTGTGGACTGCAGTGAGCCTGTTGCTCAATTTACATCGTGGTTGTCCAGCGCTCTGTGCTTTAACGCTTGGCGTGATGTTCCGAGCGATGTTGCTCGGTGGCATCGCGGCGGCTGTGCAGGCGGTTTGGGACACACCAGCGCTCTGCGTGGCGGAGCTTCTTTGCTCGCTGTGTGGATCCACGGCGTGGTGTTCGAGCGATGTTGCTGACGGCGTCACGGCGGCGGTGCTGGAGATGTGGGACTTGTTTTTGTGCGCCTTTTGGTGGGACTGTGGCTGCTACACCATGGGAATTACATCCTGACCCCTACTTGGTGGACTTTTTACTTTTTATTATATTTTTTTATTTATTTATTTTTTCTTTCCTTGTCTATAACTGTAAAGCATCCTTGGGTTTTTTGAAAGGCGCTATATAAATTTATTATTATTATTATTACTGTACCCACACCTACAAGTACTTGCGCCACACCCACAATTAGTGTACCCATGCCCACAATTAGTGTACCCATGCCCACAAGTACTCGCTCCAAGCCCACAAGTACTGTACCCATGCCTACAAGTACTCACTCCACACCCACAAGTACTGTAGTCACGCCCACAAGTACTCGCTCCACTCCCACAAGTACTGTACCCACACCTACAAGTATTCACGCCATGCTCACTAGTACTTGTTCCATGCCCACAAGTACTCGATCCACACCCACAAATACTATACCCACGCCCACAAGTACTGTACGAACGCCCACAAGTATTCGTTCCATGCCCACAATTACTTTGCCCATGCCCACAAATGCTCACTCTACACCCACAAGTACTCGTTCCATGCCCACAAGTACTCACTCCACACCCACAAGTACTGTACCCATGCCTACAAGTACTCTCTCCACACCCACAAGTACTGTAGCCACGTCCACAAGTACTGTACCCACACCTACAAGTATTCATGCCATGCTCGCTAGTACTTGTTCCATGCCCACAAGTACTGTACCAACACCCACAAGTACTCGACCCACACCCACAAATACTGTACCCATGCCCACAAGTACTGTGTGAATGCCCAGAAGTACTTGATCCATGCCCACAAGTACTGCACCCACGTTCACAAGTACTCGCTCCACGCCCAAGTACTGTACCCACGCCCACAAGTACTCACTCCATGCCCACAAGTACTTCATCCACGCCCACAAGTACTTGCTCCACGCCCACAAGGACTCATTCCATGCCCACAAGGACTGTACCCACACCTACAAGTACTCGCTCCATGCCCACAAGTACTCGCTCCACACAAACAAGTACGGTACCCACGCCCACAAGTATTCACTCCACGCCCACAAGTACTGTACCCACGCCCACAAGTACTCGCTCCACCCCCACAATTACTCGCTCCACACCCACAAGTACCGTACCCATGCCCACAAGTACTTGCTCCACACCCACACGTACCGTACCCATGCCCACAAGTACTCACTCCACACCCACACGTACTGTACCCATGCCCACAAGTACTCGCTCCACACCCACAAGTACTGTACCCATGCCCACAAGTACTCACTCCATGCCCACAAGTACTGTACCCATGCCCACAAGTACTCACTCCATGCCCACAAGTACTGTACCCATGCCCACAATTACTCACTCCACACCTACAAGTACTGTACCCACACCCACAATTACTTGTTCCAAGCCCACAAGTATTCACTCCACACCCACAAGTACCCTCTTCACACCTACAAGTACTGTACCCACACCTACAAGTACTTGCCCCACACCCAGATATATTGTACCCACATCTACAAGTATTTGCTCCACACCTACAAGTACTCGTTCCATGCCCACAAGTACTGTCTCCACACTTACAAGTACTCGCACCATGTCTACAACTACTCGTCCCACGCCCACAAGTATTGTACCCACCTACAATACTCGCTCCACCCCTACAACTACTCATTCCATGCCCACAAGTATTGTACCCACACCTACAATACTCGCTCCATGCCAACAACTACTTGTTCCACTCCCACAAGTATTGTATCCATACCTACAAATATGCCTTCCATGCCCACAAGTACTGCCTCCACACCTACAAGTACTCATTCCACATCCACTTGCTCCACCCCCAAAAGATGGGTGACCTGAGGGATCTGATTGACCTGTACTGTGAATGCAGGGTGGACTGTACTGTACTGACCTGTTGTGTATCTTGTAAGATTCAGTGATGTCATTAAACCTGGACTCCGTGCTTTCAGAAGTGTAAAGGGGTTTCACTCTGACAGTGTGATTTTTCCGCAGCCACAAGTCCCAATTTGCCAATTAGGGCAGAAACAATCAATCTGGCAACCTGGCAACCCACCATCCCGCTCCAGCCGCGCGCGCGTGAGAGAGAGAGAGAGAGAGAGAGAGAGAGGGGGGGGGGGGGGGGCGGGGGGTTGGCTGGCTCGCGCTCCTGGTCGGGTTGCGCTGCTCCCCGTTAAAATCTCAGCGCGCCAGACGGAGAAAGGCGGCGCGCAGGAGGAGCTCGAGCGCTTTGATGCGGGGTTTTATTGATTTGTGCAGCGCGGCATCATCAAACAGAATTAACGGAAATAAAGAGAAAGTGCTGGAGCTGCAGTTTCACACTGATCTCCGTTCGGCGCGCGAGACTCTGAGATTCTCTTCTTTTACACCAAAATCGGACCCGAGGAAAACAAGCGCGGTGATCTGAGTGAGTGCGCACACACACACCATCACACACACCATCACATACACACCATCACATACACACCATCACATGCACACACACACCATCACACACAAGCGCGGTGATCTGAGTGAGTGCGCACACACACACACACCATCACATACACACCATCACATACACACACACCATATACACACACACACCATCACACACAAGCGCGGTGATCTGAGTGAGTGCGCACACACACACACACCATCACATACACACCATCACATACACACACACCATATACACACACACACCATCACACACAAGCGCGGTGATCTGAGTGAGTGCACACACACACCATCATACACACCATATACACACCATCATACACACCATCACACAAACAAGCGCGGTGATCTGAGTGAGTGCGCACACACACACCATATATACACACACCATCACATACACACCATCACATACACACACACCATATACACACACACACACACACCATCACACAAACAAGCGCGGTGATCTGAGTGAGTGCGCACACACACACCATCACACACACACCATATACACACACACACACACACACACACCATCACATACACACCATATACACACACCATATACACACACACACACCATCACATACACACCATATACACACACACACCATCACACACACACACCATCACATACACACCATATACACACACCATCACACACACAAGCGCGGTGATCTGAGTGAGTGCACACACACACCATCACATACACACCATATACACACACACAAGCGCGGTGATCTGAGTGAGTGCACAGTACCACACACACCATCATACACACACACACACACAATCACACAAACAAGCGCGGTGATCTGAGTGAATGCACACACACACACCATCACATACACACCATCACATACACACCATCACACAAACAAGCGCGGTGATCTGAGTGAGTGCACAGTACCACACACACACCATGCACACCATCACATACACACCATATACACCATCACACACACCATACACACACACCATATACACCATCACACACATACACACACCATCACATACACACCATCACACACATACACACCATCACACACATACACACACCATCACATACACACCATCACACACATACACACCATCACACACATACACACACCATCACGCAAACAAGCGCGGTGATCTGAGTGAATGCACACACACACACCATCACATACACACCATCACATACACACCATCACACAAACAAGCGCGGTGATCTGAGTGAGTGCACAGTACCACACACACACCATGCACACCATCACATACACACCATATACACCATACACACACACCATATACACCATCACACACATACACACACCATCACATACACACCATCACACACATACACACCATCACACACATACACACACCATCACGCAAACAAGCGCGGTGATCTGAGTGAGTGCACAGTACCACATACACACCATCATACACACACACACACACACTATATACACCATCACACACACACCGTCTTCTAGTGTGTGCGCGCGCTCTGTGTAGAGGGATCTGCAGTAACACGGTGATGTCGGTTGCGAGCGCGCGCTTATTTTTCTCCTAAAAACAACGAGCCGCAGTTTTGTTTACTGTTTGTGTGTCAGTAGTCGCGTGCGCGCCCATGGCGATGGACACGCCCATGGCGATGGACACGCCCGGGTAGGTGGGAGGCTCCAATATGGCCGTGTGCGCGCGCTTGTTGCTGTTGTCCCTGTGAGGTGAGACAGGTCGGCTCTGTTTCTCTTCCTGCTCAGGTTCGGGACTTTATTTTGGAGCTTTACACTTCAGTGCAGTTTCTTACATTAAATTTTACACAAATTAAACAGAATAATTAACTGTGAAATTAAAAAATGCAAAATATCTTTCAAAATACTGTAAGGAAAGAAATCTGCGTAAAACCTAAAGTCTGTTTCTTTTTAATAAAATATTTCATTAAATTACAACACTTTATACATTTTATATTTATTTTAAAAAGATGGTAAAAATTTATTTTTTAATGAATGCAGTCCGAATTAAAGCTACATCTGAGTGAAACTAAGTATTTTGGGGAAAAAATAATATTGACGCAATCAGAGTTTTAGTCTAGCAAATGAAAATAAACTGCTGATTTTATTTTTATGTATATTATTTTATCTCAATTTATATATTTTAACTAAAATCAGAATTTTATTAGAGGTTTAAAATATACTGATGACTAAAAAAGTAGTTGTTTACTAAACAATGTTATTAACAAGCTTTAACATTTTACTGTTTTATTATTATTATTATTATTATTATTAATTAAAATATTTATTTGATTACTGTGCCATTTAGTATTAATTTGAACAGTTAACAAACAAAAACAAAATAAAACTCTGTATTTAGCTATAATTAGCTCGCTAGGTTTTTTTTTTAGCTAGCAGCTTGACATCACATTGCGCGTGCTGTAGTGTTAACGTTAACTTTAGCTCACCTAGCTGGAGAAGTGCAGAAGTGTGTTTTAATTAGCCTTTAGTTTAGCTAAGATGATTATATTGCGTAAGTAAAAGCAGTACTGTTTGCTGGTAGTGATGTGGCTTGTGATTGGCTGATGGAGTGTAGCCCAACCTGTATAAAGGCGTGTGATTTGGGACACACCCACTGGGTAATTTATCCAGACTGAAAGATGTGTCCAGTTTGGAAAAAGGATTTTATGTTTCTCAGTTCAAACCCAAGCTGAAGTGACCACAGTAAGTTTTAGTGTGTTTATGGTGTGTTGTTATTTTTACCCCTCACCCAGATCTCTTCCTGTTTCTATCAGCGAGCCGCGACTGATAATCCACTCAACAGGCGCTGACATAAACCCGTCCTGTTCACTTCAGCCAAAATACCAGCACACTCCACGCTCACACTCCAAACTGCACTTACAACCACACTCAAGGTCAAAGCACCCACACAAATCACTGCTGCTCAATAAATCCTGGAATTTCACATCTAATTAGCCTGTTTTCCAAAACGCTAGAACACATGGACTCTGATTTCCTGATTGTGTGTGTGTGTGTGTGTGTGTGTTTAAGAAAGAAAAAAGTATAATGGCATTCATGAGCCAACCACTTTGTTCCAAACTTTCATCCTTTATCACCAGACTGCCATCTTGAGCAATCTTGTGTTTAAAAAGATTAAACTGAGCGCAAGAAGTGAATTTAAATGTAAAATGTTTCCAGATTAAATGTTTCTCCTTCTCACTGTTAGAAATATGTTGGAATATGATGATCATGTGAAATGTAAAGTTTTCTGTGTTTCAGTAAAATAAACACACAGCAGGCGCTTGGGTTTCTCTCAGGTTCCTCTCGCGTTCTCCTGCCGTCGTCCTTCAGGTTCCTCATTGCGATGCTTCACAGAAGAGAAATCTCTGCTCTGTTTATCGTACACACTGGGTAGTCTCACCTGTCCTGTAAATCCGGGAATTTTATACACACGGAGTTTTCAGTCCTGGAACACAGATATCAGAAAATGTTCTGAACCGTCTTGCAAAAGTGTAAAGTCGGACTGTTTGCACAAATAGTTTGGGATTTAGCTTTAAAATGTGCAATAAACACATGTAGCACTGTCGTTCAGTTCACGTTATTATCCCAAAGGGAAACTTGTCTTGCAGTCAGGTACACAGGATAACAAAAAAGACACACAGCAGTCACAAGAAAGAAAAATGTCAACAACAATGGACAATATACAATACAAAAAGTCATTCCATCACACCAGTCTAGGTTTCTACCAGATGGTTTTCAAAATTATTCATATACTGTAAATCAACATTGTGCAAATTAAGCAGGCGTATTGCTCCAGGAACAAAGGAATTTTTAGTCCTGTCCCATTTATAAAATGGGACTCTTAGTCTCTGTCCTGAAGGAAGAGCTTCAAATTTACAGTGAAGGGGGTGATTTTTACAGTTGAATATAGACCTCGCCTTTTGGAGGACCTGTTCCTCATAAATGACCATCAGAGATGACTGTGGGGTGCCGACCAACATAAGCCTAGGTCACAACCGGACGTCTGATTTTTTTGGCTGTGTGATTTTTGGCGTTTCCCAAATCGCTGTGTTTTTTTTGTTCATGGAGAAAGACGCGCGTTGGCCGTAAGTTTGTCTTGCAACCTGAAAAAAACGTAAGCACTCGTAGAGTTTGTTTGACATGACAAAGAACCTCTGCGGCCAGTCTACGGCTCGAAAATCAGCACATCACACGCGCGCCCTCTGTACGTTTCTTGTGTTTTTTGCATGTAGACCGGCCGTAGGAGCACATACGGCCGGTTGTGACTGAGGTTTTACCAGCCACCTTTACCGTATGGCTCAGATGATTTTTGTTCTTAACACTGATGCTTCCATACCAGACAATAAAAGAAAAAGTAAGAACAGATTTTATAAAAGATTTGTAAAACAGGGACAACATTTCCCTATCCACATTAAACAAGTTTAACTTCCTCAGGAAGTATAAGCACTGCTGTCCTTTCCTACAGACGGCTTCAGTATTTACATCAAATTTCAAATTGTTGATCATTGTGCCCAGATATTTATACTGGTCAACAAATTCGATACAACTCCCTCTGATGGAGGTCAATGGTGGAGAGCAAGATCAAATCAAATCAAGTTTATTTGTATAGCGCTTTTAACAATAAACATTGTCGCAAAGCAGCTTTACAGAAATTGAACGACTTAAAACATGAGCTAATTTTATCCCTAATCTATCCCCAATGATGAAGCCTGTGGCGACGGTGGCAAGGAAAAACTCCCTCAGACGACATGAGGAAGAAACCTCGAGAGGAACCAGACTCAAAAGGGAACCCATCCCCATTTGGGCAACAACAGACAGCCTGACTATAATATTAACAGTTTTAACAGGTATAACCCTCAACTGTCCTCATGGGGCCGTCCTTCACAGGAGCGGTGCGATAAAACTCCGACCAGACACAGGGCACCAGGATGGATCAAGCAGGTCCGAGGGGCAGAAGAGGCCAGCATCTCAATCCCAGGATCAACATGCAACTCAGAGGGACAGATTGGGGGGGGGGGAGAGAGAGAGAAAGAAAACACGTTGTTAGGTATGCCCTAAAAATGACAAGTATTAAATCTGTGTGGTAGGCTCGCAGAGACGAGAGTCTTTACATCAGGCATAACACACAACAATGGCATGTTAATATGGTAAAATATATCATGACCTGCTCTGGCTGGATGCTTGATTGGGTGATGGGAGCACACTCCTCAGCAATGATGAGATGCAGATGGGACCCTTAGGGCTGGCCAAGACAATTCAGTTACATTTCATCAGGTCTGGGACATGCGACAGAATGTCTGACGGCCGATTCCCTGCAGGCTACGATAGCCAGTCGAGGTCTCCACCCTCTCCACCAAAAGATTTCCTGTTGACTCCATGTAACTCAGAGGGACAGATTTGGGGTGTGTGGGGGGGGGAAGAAAACACAGGTGGTTAGGTATGCCCAATGTCACCTGAATAAGTAGAAACAGTATACATATTGCACCGAGTACAAGCAGGGACTCCGGCAACTAACTATGACAGCATAACTAAAAGGGGAGAGCCAGAAGGTAACACAGGCATGAGGGGCCCCGGGACATAAAGCAGCCAGCCACTACACCGTCAACAAACTCGAGTGAGCAAGCGAGTGGGGACTGACAGCATCCATACATCCCAGTTTACCAAAACACTCTGTCTGAGGACCCTCCAGATCTACTCCTTTACCTAAACACCATTAACAAAAGGCTTGACTAAACAGATATGTTTTCAGACTAGACTTAAATGCTGAGACTGTGTCTGATTCCCGAACATTACTTGGAAGGCTGTTCCATAACAGTGGGGCTTTGTAAGAAAAGGCTCTGCCCCCTAATGTAGCCTTCACTATACGAGGTACCAGCAGATACCCTGCACCTTTTGATCTAAGTAGGCGTGGCGGGTCATAGAGGAGCAGAAGTTCACTCAGGTACTGTGGTGCGAGACCATTCAGTGCTTTAAAGGTCAATAGTAGTATTTTATAATCAATACGAAATTTGATTGGGAGCCAATGCAGTGTGGATAAGACAGGCGTGATGGGGTCATATTTTCTAGTTCTAGTAAGGACTCTTGCTGCTGCATTTTGAACTAACTGGAGCTTGTTTATGCACTTATTGGAACATCCAGACAGTAAGGCATTACAATAATCCAACCTGGAGGTAACGAAAGCATGGACTAGTTTTTCTGCATCATGCAATGACATTAAATTTCTTATCTTTGCAATATTTCTGAGATGAAAGAAAGCTATCTGGGTGATGTTATCAATGTGCGTTTCGAATGAAAGACTGGGGTCAATAATCACTCCGAGGTCTTTTACTGCTGCACGTGAAGAAACAGAAAGGCCATCCAGAGTTACTGTGTAATCAGAAAACTAACTTCTAGCTGCATGTGGTCCTAGTACAAGTACTTCAGTCTTGTCAGAGTTAAGCAGAAGGAAATTAATAAGCATCCAGTGTCTAATGTCCTTAACACATTCCTCAATTCTATTAAGCTGGTGTCTCTCATCAGGTTTTGCAGAAACATACAACTGTGTGTCATCAGCATAACAGTGGAAACTAATACAATGCTTACGAATAATATCGCCCAGAGGTAACATATATATATATATATATATATATATAGATAGATAGATAGATAGATAGATAGATAGATAGATAGATAGATAGAAAAGCAGTGGACCCAAGACAGAACCTTGTGGAACACCATACTTTACCTCGGTACGTCTAGAAATGTCACCATTTATATCAACATACTGATAACGATCAGTTAGATAAGATCTGAGCCAGGAGAGGGCCATTCCCTTAACTCCCACAACATTTTCTAGTCTATCCAGAAGAATGGAATGATCAATGGTATCAAATGCTGCACTAAGGTCAAGCAACACAAGTAGCAAGACACAGCCCTGATCAGACGCCAACAGTAGGTCGTTTACTACTTTAACCAGTGCTGTCTCTGTGCTATGATGAGGTCTAAATCCTGACTGATACATTTCATGGATGTTATTCCTATGTAAATATGAGCATAACTGCTGTGCCACAGCTTTTTCAAGGATCTTGGAGATAAAGGGGAGGTTTGATATTGGCCGATAATTGGACAGCTGACAGGGATCAAGGTCAGGTTTTTTAATCAGGGGTTTGATAACTGCTAGTTTAAAGGATTTGGGTACATAGCCAATCATAAGAGAAGAATTTATTATTTTTAGAAGCGGTTCAATTACTCCAGGCATTATCTGTTTGAGTAGATGTGTCGGTAAGGGATCTAGTACGCAAGTTGAGGCTTTTGATGTAGAGATTAATGAAAGTAATTCAGTTTCTTTTAGGGGAGTAAAACATTCTAACTGATGATCTGATACAGTTATATTGTTAACTACAAGGTCACTTTCATTGTCTAACCTTAAATTAGTAGTTTGAATTTTTTGTCGGATATTCTCAATTTTGTCATAAAAAAAATTCATGAAGTCGTTGCTACTACATACTGCAGGTGTGCATGTGTCTATAGTGGACTTATTCCTGGTTAATTTTGCTACAGTATTAAATAGGAACCTAGGATTATTTTTGTTATCTTCTATTAGGGAGGAGAGATATGTTGATCTCGCAGCACTAAGAGCTTTTCTATACTTCAGGAAGCTCTCCTTCCAAGCTAATTTGAACGCTACCAATTTTGTTTGACGCCATTTACGTTCCAATTTTCGAGTGGTTTGTTTTAATGTGCTAGTGTCTTCATTATACCAGGGTGCTAATTTTTTGTCTCTGACCATTTTCCTTTTTAGAGGAGCTACATTATCTAAAGTATGGCGGAATGTTGGCTCTAAGCATTCAGTTTCCTGATCAAGTTCTGCAGGGGCTGACAGTGACCCAATCAAAGTTGACAGCTCTGGGAGATCATTTATAAAGCTCTGTGCAGTAGTTGACGTGAAAGTACGTTTAATACAGTAGCGTGGTGAGGTGCATATATTATTACTCAGACATATTTTGAATGAGATGAGACAATGATCTGAGATAACTTCAGACTGTGGAAGTATGACTATATTGTCTACGTTTAATCTGAATGTTAGTATTAGATCAAGGGTGTGACCACCATTATGGGTCGGTCCTATGACAAGATGGATTCCTTCTAAAGTCATTGACCATGTCCTTGGTCTTTGAGGTGTTCAGCTGAAGGAAAGACTCATCACACCATCTGACAGACTCCTCAGTCACTGGCCCATGCTGAGATTCATCTTTCTGCAGTAAACTGACAATAATGGTATCATCAGCAAATTTCAGGATGTGCCTATCCCTGTGCTGACAGTCATTAGTGTAGAGGATGTACAGCAAGGGGGATAGAACACAACTCTGAGGAGAGCCAGTGGAGGAGAAATGCCATTCTGATAGACAGCCATTAACCTTCACCCTCTGGGATCTGTTGGTTTAAAAGTCTATGATCCAGCCCACAAGGTTCCTGTCAAGATTAAAATTAGTTGTTAATTTCCTAGCTAAAACATGTCAAGTCAAGTTTATTTGTATAGCGCTTTTAACAGTAAACATTGTTGCAAAGCAGCTTTACAGAATTTGAACGACTTAAAACATGAGCTAATTTTATCCCTAGTCTATCCCCAATGAGCAAGCCTGTGGCGAAGGTGGCAAGGAAAAACTCCCTCAGACGACATGAGGAAGAAACCTCGAGAGGAACCAGACTCAAAAGGGAACCCATCCTCATTTGGGCAACAACAGACAACATGACAATAACATTAACAGTTTTAACATGAAGTCAATTTCGTTGATGTTATAAACTCTTCATTGATGGAAACTTGAGTGCAAAACTGTTCATGACAACTGCAGTCCTAAAGTTAGCAAGTCAGCTGTAGTCCTCAGCCATAAAAGCATTACTGTAAGAGTCCAGAGCGTCCTCCAGGTGTGACTTTCAACTGTCCTCATGGGGCCGTCCTCCACAGGAGCGATGCGATGAGACTCCAACCAGACACAGGGCACCAGGATGGATCAGGCAGGTCCGAGGAGCAGAAGAGGTTCAGCATCTCGATCCCAGGACCAACATGTAACTCAGAGGGACAGATTTTGGGGGGGAGGGAGAGAAAACACAGGTTGTTAAGTATGCCCAATGTCACCTGAATAAGTGTAGGCAACAGGTGTCAATGTCTAAAAATAACACAAGTATTAAGTCTGTGTGGTAGGCTCGCAGAGACAAGAGTCTTGACATCAGGCATAATACACAACAATGGCATGTTAATATGGTTAAAAAATGTCATGACCTGCTCTGGCTGGATGCTTGATTGGGTGATGGGAGCACACTCCTCAGCAATGAGACAGTTGGAATTCTAGATCAGAGCGAGTGCAGGCAGATGCAGATGGGACCCTTAGGGCTGGCCAAGACAATTCAGTTACATTTCACCAGGTCTGGGACATGCGACAGAATGTCTGACGGCCGATTCCCTGCAGGCTACAAGAGCCAGTCGAGGTCTCCACCCTCTCCACCAAAAGATTTCCTGTTGACTCCATGTAACTCAGAGGGACAGATTTGGGGGGAGGGGGAGAGAGAGGGAGAGAAAGCACAGGTTGTTAGGTATGCCCAATGTCACCTGAATAAGTAGGAACAGTATACATATTGTACTGAGTACAAGCAGGGACTCCGGCAACTAACTATGACAGCATAACTAAAAGGGGAGAGCCAGAAGGTAACACAGACATGAGGGAGCCCCGGGACATAAAGCAGCAGCCACTACACTGTCAACAAACTCGAGTGAGCAAGCGAGTGGGGACTGACAGCATCCATACATCCCAGTTTACCAAAACACTCTGTCTGAGGATCCTCCAGATCTACACCTTTACCTCATAAACACCATTAACACAAGGCTTGACTAAATAGATATGTTTTCAGCCTAGACTTAAACACTGAGGCTGTGTCTGATTCCTTAACACTACTTGGAAGGCTGTTCCATAACTGTGGGGCTTTGTAAGAAAAGGCTCTGCCCCCTAATGTAGCTTTCATTATACAAGGTACCAGCAGATAGCCTGCACCTTTTGATTTAAGTAGGTGTGGCGGGTCATAGAGGAGCAGAAGTTCACTCAGGTACTGTGGTGCGAGATCATTTAGTGCTTTAAAGGTCAATAGTAGTATTTTATAATCCATACGAAATTTGATTGGGAGCCAATGCAGTGTGGATAAGACAGGGGTGATGGGGTCATATTTTCTAGTTCTAGTAAGGACTCTTGTTGCTGCATTTTGAACTAACTGAGCTTGTTTATGCACTTATTGGAACATCCAGACAGTAAGGCATTACAATAATCCAACCTGGAGGGAATGAAAGCATGAACTAGTTTTTCCACATCATGTAGTGACATTAAATTTCTTATCTTAGCAATATTTCTGAGATGAAAGAAAGCTATCCGGGTAATGTTATCAATGTGAGTTTCGAATGAAAGACTGGGGTCCATAATCACTCCGAGGTCTTTTACTGCTGCACGTGAAGAAACAGAAAGGCCATCCAGAGTCACTGTGTAATCAGAAAACTAACTTCTAGCTGCATGTGGTCTGAGTACAAGTACTTCAGTCTTGTCAGAGTTAAGCAGAAGGAAATTAATAAGCATCCAGTGTCTAATGTCCTTAACACATTCCTCAATTCTATTAAGTTGGTGTCTCTCATCAGGTTTTGCAGAAACATACAACTGTGTGTCATCAGCATAACAGTGGAAACTAATACAATGTTTACGAATAATATCACCCAGAGGTAACATATATAAGGAAAAAAGCAGTGGACCCAAGACAGAACCTTGTGGAACACCAAACTTTACCTCAGTATGTCTAGAAATATCACCAATTACATCAACATACTGATAACGATCAGTTAAATAGGAGCTGAGCCAGGAGAGGGCCGTTCCCTTAACTCCCACAACATTTTCTAGTCTATCCAGAAGAATGGAATGATCAATGGTATCAAATGCTGCACTAAGGTCAAGCAACACAAGCGGTGAGACACAGCCCTGATCAGACGCCAACAGTAGGTCATTTACTACTTTATCCAGAGCTGTTTCTGTGCTATGATGAGGTCTAAATCCTGACTGATACATTTCATGAATGTTATTCCTATGTAAATATGAGCATAACTGCTGTGCCACAGCTTTTTCAAGGATCTTGGAGATAAAGGGGAGGTTTGATATTGGCCTATACCTAATTGGACAGCTGACAGGGATCAAGGTCAGGTTTCTTAATCAGGGGTTTGATAACTGCTAGTTTAAAGGATTTGGGTACGGGCAATTCCATGTAAATGTCAACCTCACCATGCAAAAATAAAGGAACATGTAATACATCAAAACCACTCCCAGAGATATCACCTAGGCCTGTATTTTACAGATGTGAATAAGTTGAACCAATTTGTCACAAGAATTGTTCCCTTCGCCTTAATACGTCAGTCTTTCTTTCTTATAATGTAAAACCCAAGCTAAAATCAACTTTGATCATGTACAATTCTATATTATTGCCACAAGCCACAGAAATGTATGCTAAAATCCACAAAACAGCAAAACAATAGCTATCCTAAATATTATTTAAGAACTTTGATAGTTTTAGCTGATATTTAGAGAGTTTTTCAAAGGGTTATGCTGGTTAAATTGCTGATTTTCTAAACATATGCCATGTCTATTTCAGACGCGTCACATCCATAACGGAATTTCGTCACATCCATAACGCTGACTTTTCCTTCCAAAACTCTGCATGAAATATAAAATATTTTAAACAAAGATTTTTTAATATTCACCTTGGACCCCTCTATCAAATGGATATCTCCATTTCGACATTAGGTTTACAATTTCACAGAGTTTGATAAAAATGTACAGTCACCCAAGAAAAGTGATACTTTTTCTGTCACGTCCATAACGCATCTTTTATTGGCATTTTCTGGCATGCCCTAGATGTACTATGGGAATTGTTCTTGTTCTATCACTTCTCCAGTATGGTACAGCCTTAAAATATGCAACACCTGTTTAAATACTGGGAGACAATAAAACATGCACTGGGTCATTTGTTGCCATTTTGAGTTCAAGTGTCACGTCCATAATGCTGGAATTGCTCGTACATAGCCAATCGTGAGAGAAAAATTTATTATTTTTAGAAGCGGTTCAATTACTTCAGGTATTATCTGTTTGAATCGACGTGTAGGTAAGGGATCTAGTACGCAAGTTGAGGCTTTTGATGCCGAGATTAATGAATGTAATTCAGTTTCTCTAAGGGGAGTAAAACATTCTAATTGATGATCTGATACAGTTATATTGTTAACTACAGGGTCACTTACATTGTCTGACCTTAAATTAGTAGTTTGAATTTTTTGTCGGATATTCTCAAATTTTTTAATTAAAAAAAATTCATGAAGTCGTTGCTACTACATACTGCAGGTGTGCATGTGTCTATAGTGGACTTATTCCTGGTTAATTTTGCTACAGTATTAAATAGGAATCTAGGATTATTTTTGTTATCTTCTATTAGGGAGGAGAGATATGTTGATCTAGCAGCACTAAGAGATTTTCTATACTTCAGGAAGCTCTCCTTCCACGCTAATTTGAACACTACCAATTTTGTTTGATGCCATTTACGTTCCAATTTTTGAGTGGTCTGTTTTAACGTGCGAGTGTGATCATTATACCAGGGTGCTAATTTTTTGTCTCTGACCATTTTCCTTTTAAGAGGAGTTACATTATCTAAGGTATACCGGAATGTTGACTCTAAGCATTCAGAATCAGAAGCACTTTATTGCCAGGTATGTTACACACACGAGGAATTTGACTCTGGTTCGACTTAGCTGTCATAGTACAGACAGAAAGAAAGTATAGAAAAAAAAAACACACACACAGAGTCTCACTGCAGTGAACTCCAGGGGGAGAATCACGTTTCTACAGCGACAGCCTTGAAGGCAGTGCTGGCTGGGAGAGCCAAGATAAGATTGGAATTTGTTTAGACTTAAGATGGGTAGACATGTCCTTTTTTGCTTAACCCACTTGTCCATTCTGGCCACCAAAATGATCCATTTCTCTTTGCAAAGCCATCAACTTCTCCATGATGTTATCAATGTTGTGACTCAAGTTCTGAACAGCCACAGTCTGAGTGCCGACAGCTCTGCCCTCCGCCTCAATCATGTCGGGCAGCTTTGTGGGGCTTTGAACAGCTGCCACCGTTATCTGATTTCCTTGATACACCAGGGCAATGCCAAGTCCAATCAGCAAAAATCCTGTGATCATGGTTCCGAATAGGTAAATATCCTCAATGTCCTCCACGGAAAGACTCGCCAAGCACACCACACACCACTTCTCCCAGGCATCCATGGTGTATCCGGCTGCAAACGTTCCAGCAGGACAGGCAGGTTCCCCTGAACCCCGAACCCAGACTTCTCGTCGAGAAGATTGTGTCAATTGTGTGAAGTGACCAGTTGATCAAATCCATAATTTCAATTTGGAGAACAGTGCAGGAAGGGTCTCTCTGACAAGACGAGTCTGCAGGAGAGAGGCTTGTCAGGAAGGGAGAGGCTGAGAGATGAGAGGAAAAAACACCCACACATTTCGCTCCTATCAGGACCGGAATGTGTAGGCATTTAAAAAAAACCTCAGCACAGCATTCCGTGAAGCACGGAGAAGAATTAACACAACAATTACACAAAAACATAGAAAGTACGAGAGAGCAAAGTCCCGTGGCAGCCGTCTGCGGCGCCATCTTGGATTGGAAAAAAAAAATGGTTGTTGATTCAGTTGCCTGATCAAGTTCTGCGGGGGCTAACAGTGACCCAATCAAAGTTGATAACTCTGGGAGATCATTTATAAAGCTCTGTGCAGTAGTTGACGCGAATGTACGTTTAATACAGTAGCGTGGTGAGGTGCCTATATTATTACTCATAGTTTGAATGATCTGAGATAACTTCAGACTGTGGAAGTATGACTATATTGTCTACGTTTAACCTGAATGTTAGTTTTAGATCGAGGGTGTGACCACCATTATGGGTCGGTCCTATGACATTCTGATTAATCCCTACTGAATCTAAAATGGACACAAACGCTGTTTTCAAAGGGTCTTCTGGGTTATCGAAGTGAATATTAAACTCTCCGACAACTAAAGCTTTATCTAAGGAAATAACCAGATCTGAGAGAAAATCTGCAAATTCAGAATATGGCCCCGGGGGCCTGTAAATAATAAGTAACGGAATTAACTGGGTAGACTTATTTTTCGAGGCTACATACATTATATGAGTATGAAGAACTTCAAATGTATTAAATTTATAACCAGGTTTTTGTGTTACACCTAGATAATCATTATAAATAACCGCGACGCCTCCTCCTCTGCCAGTTAGACCAGGCTGGTGTATATAACTGTATCCAGGAGGACTCGCTTCATTTAATGCTATATATTCATTTGGCTTAATCCATGTTTCTGTTAAACACAGTACATTAAACTCCTGATCAGTAATGAGTTCATTAACCATTAGCACTTTAGATGTAAGAGATCTAATATTTAATAGCCCCACCTTTAGATCAAAGGTGCTGGCAGCAGCTGTACAGTCAGTATGATCTAATTTTATATTGATTAGGTTACTGGAGCAAACTCTCTGAAAATTTCTACCTTTTTGTTTAGCCCGGGGAACAGACACAGTCTCAATGTAGTGGACCCTGAGTGACGACTCTGTGCAGCTAGCAGACAGTCGGTTTAGCCTGTCCGTCTGCTCCCTGGCCTTGGCTCTGGATTGTCAGGAATTAACTGGGCCTGTTCTGAGTCTATGACCTATGCTCCAGGAAATGAGAGCAGCACCTTCCCGAGTGGGCGGTATGGTGGTGTAGTGGTTAGCGCTGTCGCCTCACAGCAAGAAGGTCCGGGTTCGAGCCCCGTGGCTGGCGAGGGCCTTTCTGTGCGGAGTTTGCATGTTCTCCCCGTGTCCGTGTGGGTTTCCTCCGGGTGCTCTGGTTTCCCCCACAGTCCAAAGACATGCAGGTTAGGTTAACTGGTGACTCTAAATTGACCGTAGGTGTGAATGTGAGTGTGAATGGTTGTCTGTGTCTATGTGTCAGCCCTGTGATAACCTGGCGACTTGTCCAGGGTGTACCCCGCCTTTTGCCCATGATCAGCTGGGATAGGCTCCAGCTTGCCTGCGACCCTGTAGAACAGGATAAAGCGGCTAGAGATGATGAGATGAGACCTTCCCGAGTGGGATGGATACCGTCCCGCCCTAACAGGCCAGCAGTGCCCTCAAAATTAGCCCAATCATCTGTAAAGTCCACACTGTTTTCAGAGCACCACCTGGACAGCCAGCAGTTCAGCGACCATAACCTGCTGTAAGCTACATCGCCACGCCGCATTGGGATGGGGCCAGAGCATACTACAGCATCGGACATCGCCTTCGCTAATTTAAACACCTCTACAAAGTTACTCTTAGTAACCTCAGACTGACGAAGGCATATATCATTAGCTCCTGCATGGATAACTATCTTTGAGAACCTGCTTGCCTAGGACCCTAAGATTACCTGCTATGTCCGGCGCCCTGGCTCCCGGTATACACCTGACTAAAGCTGCTGGTGCCCCTAAAGGCTGAGCTAATTTCATGTGCCGTATGATAGAGTCCCCTATAACCAGAGTTCTTACAGGTTTCTCAGTGGGTGCGTCACTAAGGAGAGCAAACCTGTTCGACATGTGAAGCGGAGAGGAGTGGTGCTCCCGTGGGCGAGCCTCAGCGGTAGCTTTGGCTCTACGCTTATGTCGCCGAGTCATCACCCATTCGCCCCGCTGTAAGGGCTCTAATGCCGGAGTTGGGGGATTACTAACTCCACCATCCAGACTTTCCCCTACAGAAACTACACTGTTTTCACGCTCATTGGCCTTCTCTAAAGCCTGGACACGCGCTTCTAACACTGTAATCTTCTCTGTCAGAGAGCTAACTAATCTGCACTCATCACAAATAAAGCTATCACTAGCGACGGAGAAAGAATGACTAAACATTCTGCACTCAGCACACTGAGCAAGCTGAAGATGTGCCATGATGAAAAGATTCACATACCTTAATCGAAGATCTGTTGATATTAAAGCAGATCCGATGTAGATGGCCTCCGCTTGTGGTCTTTACACAGGAGGGGAGAGAAAAAAAAAGAAAGCTTCCCATCTCGGTGTTCTTCCGAAAAGAGAGCAAAAAAAACGGAAAAAGGAAAGCGAAAGTGGAGAGTGGCTGGACAGTATTAAAAGCAGGCTGGATAGTATTAAAAGCAGATGAAGAGTCCAAAAATAAGAGCCTGGCATGTGTACCAGGACCTTCCAAGTGGTCATACAGAAGGTTGAGTAATGCAATTTGGGCATCCTCAACTTCTATCCCAGGCCTATATGCAAACTGCATGGGATCCAGGGCCTCACCCACCCTTACCAACAGTACCCATTTCTCCAGCCTTTCAAATGACTTCATGACCAGTGAGGTCACTGCCACTGGCCTGAAGTCATTTAAATTCTTAGAAGTGTTGTTTTTTGGCACTGGGACAATGATGAACTCCTTTCATATTTTTGGAACCCTTCTCTGTTCCAGAGACATTCTGAAAATGTACTTCAGCAGTCTCCCAGTAATCCCATCTGGCCCTGGGCTCTTATTAGCTCACCCGCTACGGAGTAAGCGGGGTGAGGTATTGTTTTCGGTCTTTTTGTTTTTGTTAACGATATTACGTTAAAATGGCTGGATCAATCTTCATGAAACTTTCAGGATAGATAGTCATTGGTCTCAAATAGAACCTCCAACATTTTGAGGGTCATCCAGTCAAGGTCACCAAAAAAGTCAAAATCGTTTTTGTTGTGGCTACTGCCTCATATAGAGGCACTCGCCACTATGCCATCATGTTGTAAGAATGTAAGAGTGTAACAGTCGCGCGCTGCGCATTTGCATACACATGTTCCTATTAAAATGGCTGGTGAGTGTATACAATTCGGTTCACCGTTCGAAATAAATGGACTAGACTAAAGAAATCGCTTTCAGACATGTTTATGCTTATTACAGAGGGAAAGTGCGTTCCACTGAGCTCTAGCACCAAGCCATTTCCGGGAAATAAGAGTTTGGGTCATGGCAACAATGTGCGTATGTCAGCCTCGGTTCGGAGGTTTCAGTTTCGAAAACTGTAAGAGTAGAATAATATAAAGAACAGACACTTGGTATATTTTACTTCTGTGATTTTTAAATTGTTCATTTTTGGATTACACTTCATTTTTGGTGATGATGATGTTTGGTAGTGATGATTTTGTAATGATGGTGAGGGTGGGGTGTATGGGGTGTCAAGTGCCCCTTTTCCACCAAAGCAGTTCCAGGGCTGGTTTGGGGCCAGTGCTTAGTTTGGAACCGGGTTTTCTGTTTCCACTGACAAAGAACTGGCTCTGGGGCCAGAAAAACCAGTTCCAGGCTAGCACCAACTCTCTGCTGGGCCAGAGGAAAGAACCGCTTACGTCAGCAGGGGGCGGAGTTGTTAAGACCAACAACAATAACAAGACCACGAAAGATCACCATTTTTAAGCGACGAGAAGCAGCAGCTGTACAAACGCGAAGTCATCCATTATTATTGTTGTTGTTGTTGCTGCTGCTGCTTCTTCTGTGTTGTTTTTGCTTCGATATTCGCGCCAAGGTTTATGCAAACGTAGCGACGTAACTGACGTATACAACGACATAACTGACATATACAGCGACGTAATGACGTGGCTTCTCTTAGCACCGCGAGCTATGGAAAAGCAAACTGGTTCTCAGCTGGCTCGCAAGTTGAACAAGTTGTGAACCAGCACTGGCCCCGAACCAGCCCTGAAACTGATTTGGTGGAAAAGGGGTAAAGGAGGGTTGGTGCCCTCTGTAGGGGGGGCTTGCCATGTCTTTTTCAAGACAGCTCATCCTGCATTTGTTCCCACTTGGCACTCAACTCCCACCTGTGGCTCCACAAAACTGTAGCATGCGCAGCGGCCACACCCTGGTAACCGCTTTGGCAGGCGGGCTGAACCAGGTGAGGGGAGCCGGTCGGATCTCAAACCCTCAGGTGAGTTTAACAGGGTATGCCTACCCAAGCATGTGAAGACTAGAGTCGGCGGAGTGAGTGGATGAGGTCATCTTTGTCCCAACGGTCATGAAGGCATCGACAGCAAGCGCCGTGGAGCGTCAAGAGCATGACAAGGCACTAGAGACGTCGTGGTCATCCACTGCAGCTGACGAAGTTCCTGGTTGTGACGGTTTCTCCGTACCACTGAATCCTGGCTTCTGAGGCCGAGAGAGTGGGATCTCCTCTGTGTATCGACTTTCCCACTTTAAACTCCTCCCACACAGGTGTTCCCTCTTAATTCCAACCTTTTGCCCCTCTATAAAGTCCTGCTGCGATGGGGAACGGCGAAGCAACAGGTGGAGGTGACCACTGGCAGTTGTAGTTCAGACCATGCACATAGGCAGCCTGACAGCAAGACTCGCTCTCCTTCTGACCCCGGGACAACAGTGGAGTTTGGCGTTCCCCCAGGCGACTGAGCAGCCTCTTCAGGACAGCTCTGCTCACCCTCATATGAGGGAGGGGACTAGAAAAGGTGTCCCAACCAAATGCTTGTCTCATCCAACTGGCCAGCAAACCGTGGCTGGCAGTTCTACCCCTCAAGCGGTCAAAACCAGAGAAAGAAGAAACTGATTCTCGGTGTGTGGAACGTACACATTCTCATGGATGGAAAGGCCTCTTCAAGGCCCAAGAGAAGAACAGCCCTCATTGCAAGGGAACTGGCCCGCTACCGCATTGACATTGTGGTCCTCAGTGAAACCAGACTAGCCGAAGAAGGATCTGTTACTCTGTTGCTGAACTAAAAGGTGGCTACACCTTCTTCTGGAAAGGCAAGGCCAAAGATGAAGGAAGAATTCATGGAGTAGGACTGGCCATCAAAACATCGCTCCTCAAGCAATTACTTGACCTACCAATGTCAGTGAATGAACGTCTGATGAAACTTCGTTTCCCCCTCAACCATACTCGGCACGTTACCTTCATCAGCACATACGCCCCCACTCTTACCAGCAGCGATGAAGTGAAGGAAGCCTTCTATGAAGACCTCGATGCCCTTGTGAAGGACACCCCTTCCAGCGACAAACGCATCCTATTAGGTGACTTCAATGCCAGAGTCGGAGCAGACTGCAGAAATTGGAAAGGCATGCTAGGACCACACGGCACAGGAAAACTAAACTCCAACGGTCTGATGCTCCTTAGTCTTTGTGCAGAGTACCACCTGACCATCACAAACCCACTGTTCTGGCAAGCAGACAAACACAAGACAACATGGATGCACCCAAGATCCAAGCAATGGAATCTGATAGACTTTGCCATATGCTGCCAGAGAGACATCCATGATGTCAGGATCACCAAAGCCATGTGCAGAGCTGAGTGCTGGACGGACCATCGTCTAGTCAGGTCCATCCTGTCCCTACACATAGCCTCAACACACCGAAAGTCATCAGGCTAGCATTCAACATTGCCAAGCTCGAACAACAGTGGCAACACAGTGAGTTTGCGGAGGACCTGGATGACTGACTGACTGCCCATGGACCTTTGACCGGCTGCCCAACACAAAAGTGGGAGCAGTTCAGATCACTGGTGACAGTCAGCAAAGACCACCATCGGCCCCAGGAAACGAGTGCACCAGGACTGGTTCGATGAGAACGATGAAGACATGAGAAAACTCTTAGCTGACAAGCAGAAGGCCTTCCTTGAGTGACAGAACGACACCTCCTCCATCTCAAAGCGTGATCGGTTCAAACACCTCCAGAAGCAGGCCCAAGCAGCACTGCATAAAATGCAGGGTGAGTGGTGGGAGAAGAAGCCAGATGAAATCCAAAGATACGCCAACGCGCAGAACTCCAAAATGCTCTTCAGCACCATCAAGGAAGTCTATGGACCTGCCAAGCCATGTACCATCCCACTCCTGTCAGCAGATGGCTCAACCTTGCTGAAGGAGAAGAGCAGCATCAACTCGCGATGAAGAGAGCATTTCAGTAACCTGCTCAACAGGCCTTCCACTGTAGACCCCTCTGCCCTTGATCTGATCCCACGAAAACCCACTGTTCATGATCTCGACCTCCTCCTCCCCCCACAATGGATGAAGTCTTGAAGGCGATCAGACAGACCAGCTCGGGGAAAGCGCCCGGGATGGACAGAGAGAAGAGATCTTCAAATCCGCCGGTCCCATGGCCCTAGAAGCCTTCCACTCACTCCTCACCAGCATCTGGGAAGAAGACGACCTGCCCAAAGACTTTAGGGATGCCACGGTCATCTCCCTGTTTAAGAATAAGGGCAGCAAGACTGATTGCGGCAACTACTGGGGCATCTCCCTCCTCTCCATTGCTGGGAAGGTCCTGGCTCGGGTCATCCTCAACCACCTGATCACCAACATCTCAGAAGGAAACCTGCCTGAGACGCAGTGTGGATTCTGCCCAAACCACAGCACCATAGGCATGATATTCACCGTCCACCAGGTACAGGAGAAATGCCTCAAGCAGAATATGGACCTGTATGCAGTCTTTATAAACCTGACAAAGGCCTTCAACACGGTGAACAGGGAGGCCCTCTGGATCATCCTGTTCCAAGCTCAGATGCCCAGAGAAGTTTGTGAACCTCATACGTCAGTTCCAGGACGATATGACCGGGCAGGTTCTCTCAGGCGGAGAGGTATCGGAGCTGTTCGACATCAGCAATGGCGTCAAGCAGGGGTGCGTGCTGGCCCTAGTCCTCTTCAGCCTGTTTTTCGCCTGCGTACTCAGCCATGCCGTCAGGGACCTGGACCTCGGGGTGTACCTGCAATACAGGCTCGACGGATCCATGTTCAACCTCCGCCAACTGAGCGCTAAGACCAAGACTGTGAAGAAGATTGTCCTGGAAGCTCTGTTGATGCTGATGACCGTGCCCTCATGGCCCACAAGGAGTCTGACCTCCAGCTCATCATAAACAAGTTCACAGAAGCCTCCCGTCTCTTTGGTCTCACCATCAGCCTCAGCAAGACAGAGGTCCTGTTCCAACCAGCGCCTGCCTTCACCTCCCTTCCGTCTCCATCGAGGGAGCCCAACTGAAGTATGAAGGATGAGTTTAAGTATCTTGGCAGCACCATCAGCAATGATGGCAGCCTGAATAAAGAGATCAGCGCCAGGATCTGCAAGGCCAACCAAGCACTTGGTCACCTCTGTGCACACATCCTGAAGCTCTCCACCAAGCTTAAGGTATACAGGGCAGTGGTCCTCACCAGCCTCCTCTATGGATGTAAGTCATAGACCCTGTACAGACAACACCTTAAGCAGCTAGAGCGTTTCCACATGTGCAGCCTCAGGTCCATTCTGAACATTTGCTGGCAGGACCGGGTTACAAACCTCGAAGTCCTTGACCGAGCCGAGTCCACCAGCATCGAAGCCATGATCTTGAAAAACCAACTCCGATGGGTAGGACATGTTGTTTGAATGGAAGATCATCGGCTACCCAAACAGCTGCTGTTTGTCGAACTGTGCTCAGGCAAGCGAAACCAAGGCAGGCCAGGAAAATGCTACAAAGACTGTGTAAAGGCCAACCTTGCACATGCTGGAATCGCCCCAAAACAGCTAGAACAACAAGCGCTAGACAGATCAAAATGGCGCACACTAACACGGCAAGCCCAGCTCAACTTTGAAGAAAAAAGACGGGAAGACATCACCAACACAAGAACAAGAAGAAAGAAGGCCTCAATTGCGGAGCCGAACGACCCTGGACAGTTCCTCTGCTCTCACTGTCCCCTCACCTGCCATCTCCAAGCCCACAGCAGAAGTAGTCAACCATAAGAGGACAACGTCCTCGTCGGACCGACGGACAACCAAGAGATGGTGAGGGTGGTGCTGGTGGTTGTGAGGATAGTGGTGGTGCTGGTAATGGTGGTGGTGGTGGTGGTGATGACAATGATCACTGCTTACCTCATGGATTTATGGTTCGTTGGGGACTTATGGTGGTGATGATGGTTATGATGCTGATGGCAGTGGTGGTGGCTGTGGAGTTGATGGTCATGGTGATAATTGTGATGTTAGTCGTGATGTTGATTTTGTAATGCTGATAGTGATGGTGGTGGTGGTGATGATGGTTATGATGCTGATGTCAGTGGTGGTGGTTGTGATGGTGCTTGTGGAGTTGATGTTGGTAGTGATGTTGATTTGTAATGCTGCTAGTGATGGTGGTGAGGATGATGGTGGTGCTGGTTATGATGATGACAATGATCACTGCTTACTTTATGGATTTGTTCACTTTACATATATTTGTTACACTGACTTTACACTGAGAGCTGATTGGCCAGAGCTCTGGGTGTAGATCAGGGTTTGTGTTGTGATCAATCAGCTCAACTCCAGACAGACAGATAAATAAACAGACATAGAGACTGCTCAACAGAGAGAGACAGCCAGCCAAAAAGAGGGAAAGATAGAAATGAGCAACAGATAGATGAACATACAGAGAGAGAGAGAGAGAGAGAGAGACAGATAGAAACACAGTCAGTGAGACAGACAGAGAGATAGATTGATTTGAGTGAGATATGTAGATACATGGACAGATAGACAGACTCCTAGACACAGACATGCTGTATAGACAGACAGACAGACATAAATTAAGAGAGAGATGCATAGAGAGACAAACAGAGAACTGGACAGGTAGATAGGCAGGCAGACAGATACAGATAGACAAACAGAAACATGTATAGACACACTAGCTTTTATTTACCTTCACACAGACTGTCTGGATTTTACTTTGTGAATTTGATAATTATTTTCTCGTATTCACGCTAACCAACCCTGAACACTAACTAATCAACAGGTTAGCCACTGAGAGCTTATCTTTAGCATTAGCTATGCTAACCTTTCCCTCACTCATGCTCTTATTAACTCAATTCTAATTGTGTCATTGCTGGCCTTGTCACAGTCTTTCGAGATTTTATTCAGTACGCTAACGCTTAGTCAATGCTAAATTCAGTAGCGTTAATTGTAAATAAACTGGACTGGCTTTTATCTGATTTAATCTGCGCTAGCCGCTGCCTGTGAGCTTTACTTTAACTCCATACCACTCTTGCTAGCTTTTATTTGAATGCTAACTAACTGTGACCCTTTTTTATAGCTACAATTAGGTCCATATATATTTGGACACTGACACAAATTTTGTTTTTTTACCTGTTTACTGAAACATATTCAAGTTATAGTTATATAATGGACATGGACATAAAGTCCAGACTTTCAGCTTTCATTTGAGGGTATCCACATTAAAACTGGATGAAGGGTTTAGGAGTTTCAGCTTCTTAACATGTGCCACCCTGTTTTTAAAGGGACCAAAAGTAATTGGACAATTGACTCAAAGGCTATTTCATGGGCAGGTGTGGGCAATTCCTTCATTATGTCATTCTCAATTAAGCAGATAAAAGGCCTGGAGTTGATTTGAGGTGTGGTGCTTGCATTTGGAAGATTTTGCTGTGAAGAAAATATGCAGTCAAAGGAGCTCTCCATGCAGGTGAAACAAGCCATCCTTAAGCTGCGAAAACAGAAAAAACCCATCCGAGAAATTGCTACAATATTAGGAGTGGCAAAATCTACAGTTTGGTACATCCTGAGAAAGAAAGAAAGAAAGAAAGAAAGAAAGAAAGAAAGAAAGAAAGAAAGAAATGGTGAACTCATCAATGCAAAAAGACCTGGACACTCACAGAAGTCAACAGTAGTGGATGATCGCAGAATAATTTCCATGGTGAAGAGAAACCCCTTCACAACAGCCAACCAAGTGAACAACACTCTCCAGGAGGTAGGCGTATCAATATCCAAATCTACCATAAAGAGAAGACTGCATGAAAGTACAGAGGGTTCACTGCACGGTACAAGCCATTCATAAACCTCAGGAATAAAAAGGCTAGATTGGACTTTGCTAAAAAACATCTAAAAAAGCCAGCACAGTTCTGGAAGAACATTCTTTGGACAGATGAAACCAAGCTCAACCTCTACCAGAATGATGGAAAGAAAAAGGTATGGTGAAGGCGTGGTACAGCTCATGATCCAAAGCATACCACATCATCTGTAAAACACGGCGGAGGCAGTGTGATGGCTTGGGCATGCATGGCTGCCAGTGGCACTGGGTCACTAGTGTTTATTGATGATGTGACACAGGACAGAAGCAGCCGGATGAATTCTGAGGTATTCAGAGACGTACTGTGTGCTCAAATCCAGCCAAACTGATTGGTCGGCGTTTCATAATACAGATGGACAATGACCCAAAACATAAAGCCAAAGCAACCCAGGAGTTTATTAAAGCAAAGAAGTGGAATATTCTTGAATGGCCAAGTCAGTCACCTGATCTCAACCCATTTGAGCAGCATTTCACTTGTTAAAGACTAAACTTCAGACAGAAAGGCGCACAAACAGACAGCAACTGAAAACCGCTGCAGTAAAGGCCTGGCAGAGCATTAAAAAGGAGGAAACACAGCTTCTGGTGATGTCCATGAGTTCAAGACTTCAGGCAGTCATTGCCAACAAAGGGTTTTCAACCAAGTATTAGAAATGAACATTTTATTTACAATTATTTAATTTGTCCAATTACTTTTGAGCCCCTGAAATGAAGGGATTGTGTTTAAAAAATGCTTTAGTTCCTCACATTTTTATGCAATCATTTTGTTCAACCCACTGAATTAAAGCTGAAAGTCTGAACTTCAACTGCATCTGAATTGTTTTGTTCAAAATTCATTGTGGTAATGTACAGAACCAAAATTAGAAAAATGTTGCCTCTGTCCAAATATTTATGGACCTAACTGTAGTTCTTTTAGCATTTTGTCATAAATCTGGCCTTTTTCTTCCATGTTTTTCGGCCCGATGAGCTGCAACAGTCAGGGAGAGTTCATGAGTAAACAGCTGGCCGTTTATCCTCAAAGCGTCGCATGTGATCGGCGTTCTCTTCCCCGTAATCACGCTTTTCCCCAGCGGCTGTGTTTGAAAAGAAAAGTTCTTTCTCTGTGGATCAGAGCTGAACATCTCCAACACACACGGCATTGTGAGGGACTGAATTCACCCACCTTCTGATTGTATGCTTAACCTCGTTTTTATTTGAACACTGACACTTTGTAGGGATTTTTTTTTCCTCCCCTCAGTTTTTTAATTTCTCTGCTTTTCCCACAGTTCAGGATCAGATCAGAGTTGGACAGTTTGATCCAAATGTCTGAGTTTCACAGCCGAGAGCATTTATAATATATCAGATCGTTATAAAATTTTTTGTTAAATGATATTTCTGCAGGATACATGGAACAAAAAAAAAAGGTAAAAGATTTCCTGTTTTCAGTCACTGGGAATCAAGATTCAGAGTCAAATGATTCAGAGTCAATTGATTCAACTCAACTGATTTCATTCATCTTCGGTATGGTGTGGGTTTTTTTTTTTTTTTTTTAAATCCTGGTTGGGGTGGAGGTATGGAGGTGGATCTGGAGTTATTCCCAGGAACACTGTGCACAAGGCAGGAATGCACCCAGAATGGGATGCCACTTTATACTACACACAGGTTCTTTGGGTGAGTCTCTTCAAACTCTGGTACATTTTTGGGAACCTGGAGACCCAAAATCTAAAAAGAGAACATGTGGAACACAGACAGTAACCCTCAGGCTCATACATATTTGAGGATGTACAGCTTGAAAAAAGTGATCGTGTGGAATCAACTCTTAAAATCAATAAATTTTATTCCCAATAACTGGAACTCAAACTGAAGTGGATGCAAAATTCCAAAATCAGACAACGTGATGTGATTCATTTTCAGTGAGCAAAGTGGTTGGGGCCAAGTTATAGAGCAAAGTGGGCGTGACCAGGTGATAATGAGGTAAAGTTGAGTAGTTTCATTTTACACTTGCAGTGAAACATCTGTTTTTCCTGAAACCTTTAACTGGATTTATGAATGAATGAATGAATTTATTTCGAACATGTATAAAAATGTATGTAACTATTTGTACATACAAAAGAAAGAAAACGAGAAATTAAAAAAAAATAACAAAGAGCTAAGGCATTACAAAACACTGCACATTGTTCGAAAAAGGAGTGGGAAGAAGTACAATACTTTTTTAATTTCCCACCCCTTTTTAACTACCCCGAAATCCAAACTACATTAATACACCTATAAAAATATATACCATATATACACTTCATGAATATCTATATAAATATATAATTACAAAAATAAATATATACTCAGGGGCGCTTTATCAACACCCGTGGCCCAGGGGCTACTGGGTTTTTTGAGGCCCCTCATAGGCTACCTGTCAACCCTACCCTTACCTTTGGCCAGGAAAACACTCTTATTTTATTTGCAATACGTGTCAAGCATTTACAATGTAAGCGCGTAATTAGCCTAGAAGCCTACGATAGGTTACGTTTGGCTCAGCGTAGCTGCGCAAGGCCCACGCTCACATCGCTCAACACATCCGACCACAGAGGGAGAGAAGAACGCATGCATTATCATTACAGAGCCGGTTCTGATTATTACCACGGACAGGACAGTGATACTGCGTAACTTTCACACAGGGGCGTGGCCAGAGATAACCACACAAGCGCGCATGTGCTAAAATGTAGACCTATGTGTTGTAAACATAAAACACACACACCTACAGACAAGTCCTTTTAAAAAATTAAATACATAAAAATAGCTTGGCGGCTAGCCCTGTGATGACCTGGCGACTTGTCCAGGGTGTACCCCGCCTTTCGCCCATAGTCAGCTGGGATAGGCTCCAGCTTGCCTGCGACCCTGTAGAAGGATGAAGCGGCTAGAGATGATGAGATGAGATGAGCTTGGCGGCATGAAAACATTCACTGCAAGTCAAGGTACTTGGCTCGGCGGCCACATGAAACGTAAACACCATGGACAGCGGCCAAACTCATAACTCTACAGACCGAAATACACGAAACCAAGTCCTACTAGGGTCTATTTTACCGATCTATGTTCAAGCATCATGCAAGTCTTCCTTCTCCTTGAATAAGACCGTGCATTCAACTGCCTTTTTGACATTACTGCATCGAAATACCACTTGCAACAATATTTCACGCACTCCATCAAGAAAAAAGTTCAACATGATGAACACGGGCATACTGTTTTGAGCATACGATTTTTTAAAAAGAAACTAGCTATATCAAAGTCCTTCAATAAACCCATCCTTTAGCGCAAATGAGCTTAACCTAGTTCAAAGCATGACGCTAGCAGTAGCTGCATAAGGCAAAATCATGTGGGCCTTTCGTCAACAACAAGCCACGGCAGGCAAACGTTAATAATCAAGTGTCCTTAACTTAAAACGTTGTCTTGACCAGAACTTCTCAAGTATTTCACTTAAATCCACACGGGTTAAAAACACACCCAACACAGCTAGCAAGAAATGTGGATCTGCGCTAGCTTTGTATTGCTATTCCCCTCAGTATGCTTACTCTGTCTGCTGCCCGAACTGTGAAAATTATAGGCTAAAGCAGGGGTCATCAAACTGCGGGCCGACTCCGGCCCGCCACCCCCCTTTGACCGGCCCCCCAGCCCCTCTGCCCCCCACCACTTGAACCGGCCCTATGAGGCAATCCCCAAAAGTGGTCATGGCCTATTTTTTAAAAATTGCTTTTTGGCAAATAATAACATGTCTGCATCTTGTATTTTGTTGATTTTATCAATTAAAAGTGATATTTAGTTATAAAATGAACTATTCATATTTTCTGAATTTTTGTCATATGCTCGCGATCAAGCAGTGACAGGCAGCGCATGCGCAGAGAACTGTCAGTGTTCAGGACAGCAAAATGGCTAGCGGTCAGCGAAAAGCTGACAGAGAGTGCAGAGTTTTTAAAGAACAGTGGACCACCGATTATTTTTTCGTTCAGTGTAAGGACCGTGCAGTTTGTCTTGTATGTAAAGAAAGTGTGTCAGTTTTCAAAGAATATAATCTGCGTCGTCACTACGAAACCCGCCACAAAGAGTATGCTAGTTTGCGAGGGCAAACAAGAGAAGACAGGATTCGGAGGATGAAATGCGGACTGGCTGCACAACAGAATGTATTCCTTCACCAAACCCAGATCAACCAGGCTGCTGTCCGAGCTCGCTATAAGGTAGCTCACCTACTAGCTACCCATGGAGAGACGTTTACTGATGGAGACTTTGTTAAAGTATGCATGCTTGCTGTGGCCGAGGAGGTGTGTCCCAACAAGAAGGATGCGCTCAACGCGGTGAGTCTCTCCGCACCTACTATGACCAGGCGAACCGAAGATTTGGGGGACAACGTGTATCACCAGCTGAATGAGAAAGCGTCAGAATTCGAGTTTTTTGCTTTGGCCATGGATGAGAGCAATGACGTGCAGGACACAGCACAACTGCTGTGATCTATTGATCTATTGCTCATATTATTATAATTTCACTGTTTTTTAAAAATGTATTTATTTTATAGGCCTATTTATTTGACCTTTATTAAATGCTGCACACAATTATTATTAATATTATTAATAATATCAACAGGCCTACCTACAATTTATAATTTTCTACTCACCTTTGCCAGTGTCAATCACCTCAACTAGGCAGATGTTTCTTACCCTGACAGCTTTGATGTTATTTTTATTAGAAAATAAATAAATGGAATATCTGTGTTATTTCAAATTAAAACAAAGTGTGAAGACTCGATTACTACTTTTGCAAACCACTAGTAAAGATAAACAAATATGTGCCAGGAATCAAGTGTTGATATAGTAGTGGGGATACAGTAGTGTGGGATATAGTAGTGGGGATGGCTGTGCCAGGCTAGTAATCTCTACTACACAATGAGGCCTGCTGGTGGTCATATTTGTCTGGGTCATACAATTCTATGTTATATAGCTGACCCGACCCCGGCCCCCCATCACAGTCAGGAACGACAATGTGGCCCCCAGAGAAAAAAGTTTGGTGACCCCTGGGCTAAAGTCTGTGACTTTAGGCAACAATTCTATCATTACCTGCATCTCTCTCTTTTTTTTTCCTTTTATGCGCCCCGCTAACATGTGAATGCTTCATCTTTCAAAGCCTCTAAATTTGTGTCTCAGTAGTCTGTAGTCTGCAGTCTTTGGCGCGCTTTCGTGCGTGACGTTACATTTTGTTACATTTTATTCTGGTACAGTTGTGGGTGTTCGTTTCGCGAACCACATCCACCATGTCTCTTACAGCAGGCTACTGTGCGCTCATTTATTTCTAACCTTATTTCTGTCCGTACATTAATGTAGGCCCACGATTCCGACAGTTTATTATTTTATTAATATTACAAGGCCCCTTTACGAGGCCCCTGATTGGCTGTGGCCCAGGGGCTTGAGCCCCCCGAAGCCCCCCCCCCCTTAAAGCACCGGTGTATATACTACATACCATATATACACTTCATAAATATCTATATAAATATATAATTACAAAAATAAATATCAACTACATACCTATCCCTGTAAATAAAATGTATAAACTATCCCCATAAATATATACCATATATACCACATACTAAGTTAGTTCTAATAATAACAATCAACCCTATTCTATTTATAGATTTATCCCTCATCATCCTCCGTTAACATACTTCATCTTCCATGTACTTGTTTAAAGAATTTTTTTGTACCTTTTTTTAAACAGATTTATATTTGCACTTTGTTTTATTTCTGTCTCCAGTCTGTTCCATAAAGTCACCCCACAGCTCGATACGCACATGCTTTTCATATTTGTTCTAACCTTTGGTTTTTTAAAATTTAGGTCTCCCCTTAGATTATATCCCCCCTCTCTCTCACTAAACATTCCTTGTATATTTTTTGGCAATAGATTATTTCTCGCTTTGTAAATTATTTGTGCTGTTCTGAATTTCACCAGATCCATAAATTTCAACGTGTGATTTTATGAATAGTGAGTTTGTGTGAAGGGTGGCACGGTGGTGTAGTGGTTAGCGCTGTCGCCTCACAGCAAGAAGGTCCTGGGTTTGAGCCCCGTGGCCGGCGAGGGCCTTTCTGTGCGGAGTTTGCATGTTCTCCCCGTGGGTTTCCCCGTGGGTCCGCGTGGGTTTCCTCCAGGTGCTCCGGTTTCCCCCACAGTCCAAAGACATGCAGGTTAGGTTAACTGGTGACTCTAAATTGACCGTAGGTGTGAATGTGAGTGTGAATGGTTGTCTGTGTCTATGCGTCAGCCCTGTGATGACCTGGCGACTTGTCCAGGGTATACCCCACCTTTCACCCGTAGTCAGCTGGGATAGTCAGCTGATCCAAAATCACACCAAGAAATTTCATTTCCTGTACCATTTCTATCTTAGTATTGTCTGTTATCAATTCTACATTACAATCTATTTTGTGTCTTATCACAACATTTGGGGAAAATAGTCGTGATATAAACGAGATGTGATAACTCTCATAACTGTTTGATGTGACAAAGCGGCTGATTAAGATTTTGCTCATTTTAGGAACTAAATTAATAGAAAAGGTGGGGGGTTTTTTTATAAACACTTTGTGTAATATAACCCCAAATTATTAGATTAGATAAAACTTTATTGATCCCTTTGGGAGGATTCCCTCAGGGAAATTAAAATTCCAGCAGTATCATTACTGAATAAATAGAAAATAGAGAACTTCTAGATAAATTAAGTATTAACATATACAAATATAAAAAATAAAATCTCATCTCATCTTCTTCCGCTTATCCGGAGCCAGGTCGCGCAGGCAGCAGTCTGAGCATGGAAGCCCAAGCTTCCCTCTCCCCAGACACCTCGGCCAGCTTCTCGGGAAGAACACTGAGGCGTTCCCAGGCCAGCCAAGAGACATAGTCCCTCCAGCGTGTCCTGGGTCTTCCCTGGGGCCTCCTCCCAGGGGGACATGCCTGGAACACCTCCTCAGGGAGGCGTCCAGAAGGCATCCGAAAGAGATGCCTGAGCCACCTCAGCTGATTCCTCTCGATGTGGAGGAGCAGTGGCTCTACTCCAAGCTCCTCCTGAGTGATTGTGCTTCTCACCCTATCTCTAAGGGAGCGCCCAGCCACCCTGCAAAGGAAACTCATTTCAGCCGCTTGTATCCACGATCTTGCTCTTTCGGTCATTACCCAAAGCTCATGACCATAAGTGAGAGTCGGAACGTAGATCGACCAGTAAATCGAGAGCTTCGCCTTTTGGCTCAGCTCCTTCACCATGACGGACCGGTAAAGCGACCGCATCACTGCAGAGGCTGCACCGATCCGCCTGTCGATCTCACGATCCATCCTTCCCTCACTCTTGAACGAGATCCTGAGATACTTAAACTCCTCCACTTGAGGCAGGACTTCTCCACCAACCTGGAGAGGGCAAGCCACCCTTTTCCAGTCGAGAACCATGGCCTCGAACTTGGAGGTGCTGATTCTCATCCCAGCCGCTTCACACTCGACTGCAAACTGCCCCAGTGCATGCTGAAGGTCCTGGTTTGAAGAAGCCAACAGGACATCATCCGCAAAAAGCAGAGATGAAATCCTGTGGTTCCCAAACAGGACTCCCTCTGGCCCCTGGCTGTGCCTAGAAATTCTGTCCATAAAAATTATGAACAGAACCAGTGACAAAGGGCAGCCCTGCTGGAGTCCAACATGCACTGGGAACAGGTCTGACTTACTGCCGGCAATGCGAACCAGACTCCTGCTCCGTTCGTACAGGGACTGGACAGCCCTTAGCAAAGAGCCCCGAAGCACCCCCCCCACAGAATACCACGAGGGACATGGTTGAATGCCTTCTCCAGATCCACAAAGCACATGTGGACTGGTTGGGCAAACTCCCATGAACCCTTGATCACCCTTTGAAGGGTATAGAGCTGGTCCAGTGTTTCACAACCAGGACAAAAACTGCATTGTTCCAACTGGATCCGATGTTTGACTATCGGCCGAATTCTCCTCTCCAGTACCCTGGAGTAAGCCTTCCCGGGGAGGCTGAGAAGTGTGATTCCCTTATAAGTTGGTGCACACACTCCAGTCCCTTTTCTTGAAAAGAGGGACCACCACCCCGGTCTGCCACTCCAGAGGCACTGTCCCCAACCACCACGCGATGTTGCAGAGGCGTGTCAGCCAAGACAGCCCCACAACATCCAGAGACTTAAGATACTCAGGGTGGATCTCATCCAACCCCGGTGCCTTGCCACCGAGGAGCTTGCAAACCACCTCAGTAACTTCGGCTTGGGTAATGGACGAGTCCACCTCTGAGTCATCAGCCTCCACTTCCTCAATGGAAGACGTGATGGTGGGATTGAGGATATCCTCGAAGTATTCCTTCCACCGCCCGACAATATCCCCAGTTGAGGTCAACAGCTCCCCACCCGCACTGTAAACAGTGTTGGCAGAGTACTGCTTCCCCCTCCTGAGGTGCCGGATGGTTTACCAGAATTTCTTCGAGGCCAACCAATAGTCCTCCTCCATGGCCTCACCGAACTCCTCCCAGTTCAGAGTTTTTGCCTCTGCAACTGCCCAAGCTACGGCACACCTGGCCTGCCGATACCAGGCCAATATGGACCAATTGGAGGCCAATATGGCCCAATAGGACTCCTTCAGCTTGACAGCATCCCTTACTTCCGGTGTCCACCTTGCGGCCACAGCTCCGAACAGCCGTGTCAACAATTGAGGCAGAGAACATGGTCCACTCAGACTCAATGTCCCCCACCTCCCTCAGGAGCTGGGAGGAGCTCTCCTGGAGGTGGGAGTTGAAGACCTCCCTGACAGAGTGCTCGGCCAGATGTTCCCAGCAGATCCTCACCATATGTTTGGGCCTGCCAGGTCTGTCCGGGTTCCTCCTCCGCCAGTGGCTCCAACTCACCACCAGGTGGTGATCAGTTGATAGCTCAGTCCCTCTCTTCACCTGAGTGTCCAAGACATGGGGCCGGAAATCAGATGAAACGACAAAGTCAATCATTGACCTCTGACCTTAGGAGTCCTGGTGCCACGTGGACACCCCTATGCTCGAACATGGTGTTCGTCACGGACAAACCGTGACTACCACAGAAGTCCAATAACAAAACACCACTCGGGTTCAGATCAGGGAGGCCGTTCCTCCCAATCATGCCCCTCCAGGTGTCACTGTCATCGCCCATGTGAATGTTAGTCTCCCAGTAGAACAATGGAGTCCCCAGTCTGAGCACTTCTCAATACCTCTCCCAGGGACTTCAAGAAGGCCGAATACTCTATATTGCTATTCAGCCTGTAGGCACAAACAGCAAGCGCCCTCTCCCCGACCCGAAGGTGCAGAGAGGTGACCCTCTCGTTCACTGGGGTAAACTCCAACGCATGGCGGCTGAGCTGGGGAGCTATAAGCAAGCCCACACCAGCCTGTGGCCACTCACCGTGAGCGACTCCAGAGAAGTGGAGAGTCCAGCCCCTCTCGAGGAGCTGGGTTCCAGAGCCCAAGCTGTGCGTGGAGGTGAGCCCGACTATCTCTAGCAAGTACCTCTCAACCTCCCGCACAAGCTCAGGCTGTTTCCCCCCCAGCGAAGTGACATTCCATGTCTCAACAGCTAGCCACTGTGTTCGGGGATCAGGTCGTCGAGCCCCCAGCCTTCGACTGCCGCCCAATCCACACTGCACCGGCCCCATACGGCTACCTCTGTGGGTGGTGAACCCACAGGAGGTCGGACAGACGTCACCGCTTCGGGCTGAGCCCGGCCGGGCCCCGTGGACAAAGGCCCGGCCACCAGGCGCTTGCATACGAGCCCCAACCCCGGGCCTGGCGCCATACCGGGTGACGTCACAGTCCTTGTTTTTATAAATTTCCATAAGGGGCTTGGTGAACTGCTCTTGGTCTGGCCTGTCACCTTGGACCTGTTTGCCTTGGGAGACCCTAACAGGGGTGTAATGCCCCGACAACATAGCTCCTAGGATCATTCAAGCACACAAATCCCTCCACCACAATAAGGTGGCAGTTCTAGGAGGGGACTCTCTGGTGACAGTGGCAGAGAAGAGGACTATGGACAAACTGGGGGGAAATATGGGGGGGAAAAGGGGGATATCTAGCAGGAGAGGTAATGCACATTATATTGCACATTGTCCAGTATTGCTTTTTGTAAGGCTAGGCTACTGCTCCTTCCCGTCCTCTGTCCTCCTGTTACCCCTCCCCCCTCAGAGAGGAGTTGTACAGTCTGATGGCGTGAGGGACAAAGGAGTTTTTAAGTCTTAGTCTTGCACTTGGGAAGGAGAATTCTGTCACTGAACAGGCTCCTCTGGTTGCTGATGATGGTGTGCAGAGGGTGACTAGCATCATCCATGATGTTCAGTAGTTTGTCCATAGTCCTCTTCTCTGCCACTGTCACCAGAGAGTCCGGCTTCATGCCGACCACAGAGCCGGCCCACCTGATCAGTTTGTCCAGCCTGGATGTGTTCTTCTTGGATGTGCTGCCCCCCCCAGCACACCACGCTGTAAAACAGGACACTGGCGACCACGGACTGAGAGAACATCCACAGGAGTTTCCTGCAGATGTTAAAGGACCACAGCCTCCTCAGGAAGTACAGCCTGCTCTGTGCCTTCCTGTACAGGTGGTTGGTGTTGCAAGTCCAGTCCAGCTTGCTGTCCAGCCACAGCCCGAGGTACTTGTAGGAATCCACAGCCTCCACCTCGACTCCCTTGATCAGAACTGGTCGTGACCTTGGTCTGGACCTCCCACAGTCAATGACCAGCTCCTTGGTCTTCAAGGTGTTGAGCTGCAGATGATTCCTATTGCACCAAATGGCAAAGTCCCTCACCAGGCTCCTATACTCCTCCTCTCTGTCATCCTTGATACACCCCACTATGGCTGTGTCATTGGCGAACTTCTGAATGTGACACATCACCGAGTTGTAGCAGAAGTTTGCGGTGTACAGGGTGAAGAGAAGACGGGCCAGCACTGTGCCCTGGGGTGCTCCGGTGCTGCTAATCACAGTGTCAGACGTGATGTCCTTCAGCCTGACGTACTGTGGCCTGTCGGTGAGGTAGCTGGAAATCCAGGTGACCAGGCAGGGGTCCACTCGCATCCTGTTCAGTTTGTCCTGAAGCATAAGGGGCTGGATGGTATTAAAGGCACTTGAGAAGTCCAAAAAGAAGATCCTCACTGTGCCATTTCCCTTATCCAGATGCAAGTGGTGTAGCAGGTAGATGATGGCATTTTCCACACCAACACCTGCCCGGTACGCAAACTGCAGACAGTCCTGGGCGTGTTGCACCTGGGGTCTGAGGAGGCTGAGGAAGAGCCGCTCCAATGTCTTCATCAGATGTGAAGTGAGTGCCACCGGTCGGAAGTCATTCAGCTCTCTGGGCCAGTTCTTCTTAGGAACTCGAATGATGCATGATGTCTTCCAGAGGGTGGGCTCTCTCCCCAGCTGCAGGCTGAGGTTGAAGATACATTGGAGTGGTTCATCCAGTTCAGCAGTGCAGGTCTTCAGTAGTCGGGGACACACCTTATCTGGGCATGCTGCTTTCCTGGGGTGACACTTCCTCACTTGACCTCTGACTTAGTCTGCAGTGATTCATGGAGGAGTCTGTGTTGAGGTGGGGGAGGAGGAGGCTGCTGCAATGACTGGGGGGAGGTGTATTGAGGGAAGAAGGAGAGATGGCTGCAGTGGGTGGAGGGTGGGGGGGACGGGGACTGGTTGAACCGGTTGAAAGTCATTCAGCTCGTTCACCCTCTCCACTGTCCCCCCCTACGACTCTGGTCTTTGTGTTGTGGCCTGTGATGGTTTTCACACCTTCCCAGACCTCCCTCATGCTGTTCTCCTTCAGCTTCTGCTCCACCTTTCTCCTGTAGCTGTCCTTTAGCTTCCCTCACGCAGCGCTTCACCTCCTGCTGTGCTGCTTTCATTGCCTCCCTGTCCCTGCTCCTGAAGGCAGCCTTCTTCCTATTGAGGACAGCTTTGACTTCCTGTGTTACCCATGGCTTGTTATTAGGGTAACACCGTATTGACCCATCCCACGTGACGTCACGACAAATGCAGCTGCCATTTTGGACATGAACTACCAGTAGTCTACCACAGCCAACAACGAGGAACGACGGCAAAGCATCGAAAGGAATATAGCCATCAAAGAAAGTTTTTGCTTTCAGCAAGACTTCCATCATGCCATTATATTGTTGTGCACCTGGATGTAGTAACCATCAACACACAAGGCAAGATTTATCATTTTATCGGATCCCGACAGATGCTGACCGACAGAGAAGATGGATGGTCTCTAAAATATTGGC